>NC_091318.1:2006381-2256381 GCF_038502225.1 Cherax quadricarinatus
TGTGCTTCCGGAGACATGCTCGGTTTTATACTCACTCCAAGATCTTTCTCCTTGAGTGAGGTTTGCAGTCTTTGGCCACCTAGCCTATACTCTGTCTGCGGTCATCTGTGCCCTTCCCCTATCTTCATGACTTTGCATTTGGCGGGATTAAATTCGAGAAGCCAGTTGCTGGACCAGGTGTCCAGTCTGTCCAGGTCTCTTTGAAGTCCTGCCCGGTCCTCATCTGATTTAATTCTCCTCATTAACTTCACATCGTCTGCAAACAGGGACACTTCTGAGTCTAACCCTTCCATCATGTCGTTCACGTATACTATAAATAGCACTGGTCCTAGGACCGACCCCTGTGGGACCCCGCTCGTCACAGGTGCCCACTGTGATACATCATTACGTACCATGACTCCTTGTTGCCTCCATGTCAGGTATTCTCTGATCCATTGCAGTGCCCTTCCTGTTATATGAGCCTGATCCTCTAGCTTCTGCACTAATCTCTTGTGAGGAACTGTGTCAAAGGTCTTCTTGCAGTCCAAGAAGATGCAATCAACCCACCCCTCTCTCTCGTGTCTTACTTCTGTTACTTTATCATAAAACTCCAGGTTTGTTGCACAGGATTTTCCTTCCATGAATCCATGCTGGTTGGCGTTTATACTCTTGTTCCGTTCCAGGTGTTCCACCACTCTCCTCCTGATAATCTTCTCCATAACTTTCCATACTATACACGTCAATGACACAGGTCTATAGTTTAGTGCCTCTTTTCTGTCTCCTTTTTTAAAAATGTGAACTACATTTGCCGTCTTCCATACCTCAGGTAGTTGCCCAGTTTCCAGGGACGTGTTGAAGATTGTCGTAAGTGGCACACACAACATATCCGCTCCCTCTCTAAGGACCCACGGGGAGATGTTGTCCGGTCCCATTGCCTTTGAGGTATCGATGTCCCTTAGCAGTTTCTTCACCTCCTCATCTGTATGTATGTCATCCAACACTTGGTATATTCCTTGCTGGTGTCCCCATCTGGTCTGTCCCCCAAGAGGCCTTCCTGTCTCCACTGTAAATACTTCATTAAATCTCATGTTGAGCTCCTCACATACCTCTTGATCGTTTCTTGTGAGTTCTCCACCTTCTTTCCTCAGCTTTATCACCTGGTCTTTGACTGTAGTCTTCTTCCTAATGTGGCTATACAGCAGTTTCGGGTCAGACTTGACTTTCGATGCTATGTCGTTTTCGTACTGTCGCTGGGCCTCTCTCCTTATCTGTTTGTACTCGTTTCTGACTTTTCTACTAATCTCCTTATTTTCCTGGGTCCTTTGCCTCCTGTACCTTTTCTATTCTCTGGTGCACTTAGTTTTTGCCTCTCTACACCTTCGGGTAAACCAAGGACTCGCTTTGGTCTTCCTATTATTTCTGTTTCCCTTGGGAACAAACCTTTCCTCTGCCTCCTTGCACTTTGTTGCTACATATTCCATCATCTCGTTTACTGATTTTCCTACCAGTTCTCTGTCCCACTGAGCCTCCTGCAGGAAGTTCCTCATACCTGTGTAGTCCCCCCTTTTGTAGTTTGGCTTTTCCCATTCAATTCCTGTTACCTTCTCCACTTGTAACTAATCAAAACTCAGAACCACGTGATCACTAGCTCCAAGGGGCCTCTGGTAAGTGATGTCCTCAATGTCTGAACTGCTCAGGGTGAACACAAGATCCAGTCTTGCTGGCTCATCCTCCCCTATCTCTCTGGTAGTGTCCCTGACATGTTATTGCATGAGGTTTTCAAGTACCACATCCATCATCTTGGCTCTCCATGTTTCGGGACCCCCATGTGGCTCCAGGTTTTCCCAGTCGATCTCCCTGTGGTTGAAATCGCCCATTGCCAGTAATTTTGCTCTGCTCGAGTGAGCTCTTCTTGCCATCTCAGCCAGTGTGTCCACCATCACCCTGTTGTTTTCTTCGTACTCCTCTCTTGGCCTCCTGCAGTTCTGTGGTGGGTTATACATCACTCCAATGACTACTGTATGTTCTCCAGACTGAATTGTACCTACTATGTAGTCTCTTTCTCCAATCACATCCATGCCTTCCATTTCTTCAAATCCCCATCGGTTTTTTATGAGCAGTGCAACTCCTCCTCCCCCTCTACTCCTATCTTTTCTCAGGATTTGATATCCCGGTGGGAAGATTGCGTCTGTTATTGTCTCAGCAAGTTTTGTTTCTGTGACTGCTATGATGTCTGGGGATTTCTCACTGATTCTTTCGTGCCACTCCTCAAGTTTATTTGTTATTCCGTCCGCGTTTGTGTACCAAACTTTCAGCTTCTTTTCAATCACTGACACAGTGATAGAATATTGGGTTTGGGGGAGCGGGAGCCTTGGTGGGAGCCTATGGGGGGCTTTGGTGTAAATGGGGTTTGTGATAACGGGGGTGGGGTCAGAATGCCCATAAGGGACAGCTGTTGGGGTGATGTTTGTGATGTGGGTGTTGCTGGAAGAGGGAACAGTGAGTGGGTTGTGGTTTGGGTTGCTCAGTTGCGTTGGGATTGTAGCGGTTGGAGTCTTTCGGTGGGAGATTCTGCGGGGTGTGTTTGCCCTTCCTCCTGTGTCTGGGTCCTGCTCATCTTCATCATTGCCTCTCGTTTCTCCTTGCGTCTCTGTACCCTCTCTTTCAGTGTAGTTCTTTCTTCTAGTGTTTTGTTGCGATCGAGGTATACTCTCTGGTACCCATGTTTGTCCCTCAGTCGTGCTTTCTCTTGCAGAATCCTGTTCGAACTGTGTGTGTGTGTGTGTGTGTGTGTGTGTGTGTGTGTGTGTGTGTGTGTGTGTGTGTGTGTGTGTGTGTGTGTGTGTGTGTGTGTGTGTGTGTGTGTGTGTGTATTATAAAATAAATATTCTGTAATAAGTCTAATAGTATTCATTATATTCTGTCAATTTGTTTGAGACGAGAGAGTATAAGTTACAAATTATGACGTCTCCTATTAAAATGACAGCCAATTACAAAGTCTCTACTTTGACGCACTTTGAGAATGAAACTGTCCTCCGGCTGTAGTTTGAGGTCTACCGCAGCTTCTTTGACAGCCTTTTCAAAGTCTAGATCTTTCTTGCGAGGAACATCCAGGGCAGGAAAGAGGTCCCCAATGAGGCCCATGAAGACGGGAACATCATCGGTGACGATCTTGGGTACGTTGTAGTCCCTGAGGGCTCGCATTAGTACTTGGTCCTCAGGACGCTCAGGGTCGTCGCGCTACAAGAAACACAAGGACGCTGTTTAATTAACTGACTATATAGATATTACAATAAAAAAATAACCGTTGCAGAAACAGGACTTAGTGCAAAAGGGCCTATGGAAGTATATATCATTGTGAAGGTACATAATCATAGACTGGACTCACTTGAAAATACGGCGAGGACGGGCTTAATTATCTCGTTAATATTCAAAAGATGTTATTCCTCCTTGCCCTATACACGAAATCACAGCTTCCCTATCTTCATCAAGTAAGGATTCTACTACAAACACACTTCAGGAATCTTACAGGTAAGTTAAATATGGATCTTTGTTATTCTGCTATGCACAACACAACAAGCTAATGGACTTCACTTAACATCAGGAAAACCGAAGAGTCTTCAGTCATTTGCCTCGCGGAGGACACGTGGCCAAGAATTTGGTGATAATGTGCATAAAAGAATACATACTTTTTTAAGTCCAGTAAGATACTGTACCTTGAGGGAGCCAGCAACTACCAGAAGACTCTTAATGGCTCTTAGACCCCAGTCGTAGTGGCTCTGTTTAGAAAGCAACTCACGACAGAGTCGATAGAGGGTGATAAACTTCCTGGCCAGAACCTTGGCTTCAATGAAACCCTCGGCAACCAGCATGATCTCGCAGATGAGCTCCAGATCTGGCACCACCATAGCACATGGTCTGTCAACAGGTAAAGTTATTATAGTTAGGGTAAATTTAGCTAGGAAAGCGTTTTAACCTCAGTTAGTAAAAGCCCCTTCGTTGGTACTGTACAATTTAATAGCGTCTCTTTTCCACGCTCAGCAGACAGAGGATTGAGTGGTGAACCACTTAATGAATATAATCTAATGTAATCCATTTTTCCGTCACCTCTTAATTCCACGACAATTAATTACGCTAACAACTGACCTGAATAAGACTTTAAGGTTCTCCGGGAGCTCGGTACGTCCTGCATAACCTGGGTTCATAGTGATGAAGATTCCCACTGTTGAAGTCAGACGGATCGGCTCTCCCATGAAGTCGAACATCTTCTTGCGGTTGCGAATGGCGTCCTACAATGAAAATAAATATATAATGTATTAACAATAATTGTAAAGACATTAATAAAACAATGATTTTCTTAAACTTATAGCCTAAAATGTCTGATGTATTTGATAAATTAAAATATAGAAATTTAACAGAAATATGATATTAAAAACATTAATTTATTCAATATAACGAGAATTCATGAATTAGAAATTTAATGATATTTGCTAAATACAAAAGCTAATTAAAGTGTGAACCTTAATGGTAGCTCACCTGTACACTCTTAACCTGGACGGCCACCACAGAGAGCACCTCAACTGATATTCTATTAAACTCATCAAAGCAGCCCCAAGCTCCAGTCTGAGCCAGACCCTTGTAGATGTTGCCACACGACTATCACAACAAGGATGGAGAAAATGGGAAAGATTTCTTTAAATGAATTATTTTATAAAACTATACATCTTATAGCTGTAAGAACTCCGTAACAGCGAGGATGCAGAGTAAACACTATCAGGATTTTTCTATAACCGTCAGCAAGCATGATGCTTCAATCCTAAAGGTAAAGCTTTAAATCGTTTCACTGAAATGAGTGTTGTTGCAGTGTCATGAATCTGCAGAGGAATTCAAACAAGTGACATAAATGGGTAACTAAGCACTAAAGATGATTAATAAGATGAAGAAAGAGAAAATAGTGGAGATGAAATAACACACCTTATAATCCATCTGTTCGGAACAGTTGAAGACATATACCATCATACCAAGTGCACGACCCAGGTCCTTAGTTGTCTCTGTCTTTCCCGTGCCCGCTGGCCCAGACGGAGCCCCGCCCATCACCAGGTGCAGTGACTGACATATGCAAAACAATACTGTTTATTCACAAATCCAGTATAAAAAAATATGCAAAATATGTACATAGGGAAACAGGGTTTGATAAATGCATGGTATATACACAACATAAACACATAGAGGCACAGCTGTGACTCGACCTCTGCAACTACAAATAGGTGAGTACAGCAGATAATACTCTGACAACATGTACTCCCACCCGGACGAAAGAAAAGGTGCAACAACTATGGGCACACGTCCGGCAACCTTCATCTTCACCTCATGATCAGCATTCAACCTTCATCTTCACCTCATGGTCAGCATTCAACCTTCATCTTCACCTCATGGTCAGCATTCAACCTTCATCTTCACCTCATGGTCAGCATTCAACCTTCATCTTCACCTCATGGTCAGCATTCAACCTTCATCTTCACCTCATGGTCAGCATGCAACCTTCAGAACCTACAAGCAGTGATCGCTGCTTCTGTGCCTCATCGTAGGTCTAATGACTACTTCACTCTTACTATTGTCAACAGGCATTACAGTTCCCAGAGCCATTAGTCGCTTATTAATGCACATTTTTTAATTTGGAAGGACCCCTAAACAGGTAATCTTCTCTGATGATTAAACCAGCCACAAAAACCTCTCTCCATAACCCCCACCTATACACTCTCCGAGGTGTGTTCACTTTACCGTGGTAATGAGCTTTACCGTGGTAATGAGCTTTACCGTGGTAATGAGCTTTGAGCTAAAAACTAAGACCCATCTGTTCCATCTTTTCCTAAAATTTGCGTAGGCATCTCACCATTGGCTATGAACAGTTTATTGAAATGATTTAGAAAACAGTTAATTGGCTGACGCTGCTGACACAACCGTTAATGATAAGTACATAATGACTTAAGTTATCTGAGGTATATACAGCTTGCACTAAAATAAGTAGACGTTGTTGTCAATGCTTTATTTATGTAGATCTTACGATAAGATAACATAAGGACAGTACTGCCATTTTCTGTTACAAATATATTTTTCTGAGTGCATAATACGTATATATTTATTCCATTATTTTCTGAGGTATTTGAAGCTGAAACACGTACACACACCGGGATAACTAATTAAAAGTCAAGTGTTAGCTAAATATAATATTTATTTTATTATAATTAGGGATGGGACGATACCAATATTTTTGCTGATACCGTTACCCACTTTACGGTGGATACCGATACCAATACTTTTCTTACATTTTTTTTTATTTTTAAAATTATAATGACTATGTTTAATATATAAGGTAATGCTTACTGCACAATGGGTATCAAATAATACACGATGGTTAAATATTAAATAACTTATATTCTCTGAAATGATAATGTTATTATTCATTACTTGGCCTGTTGTGTTAATTACTGGATTTGAAAGGCACCTCCCTGGCCCAAGAGCTTTATCATATCTCATCTTAAAGCTATGTATGGATCGTACCTCTACTACTTCACTCTCTTGATTGTTCCATTTCCTGACAACTCTAAGACTGAAGAAATAATTCCTAACTTCCCTATGTCTCATGTGAGATGTTAACTTCCAGTTGCGTTTCCTTGTTCCTGTGTCCCATCTCTGAAACACTCTAGCCCAGTCTACCTTGTCAGTTCCTCTCAGTATTTTATACGTCGCTATCATGTACTCCCTATGCCTCCTGTCCTCCAATGTCATTAGGTTGAGTTCCTGTAACCTCTCCCCCATAGGACATACCCCTTAACTCCGGGACTAGTCTTGTTGCACACATTACACATTCTCCTATTTCTTGACGTGGTTGACCAGGTGTGGGTTCCATACTGGTGCTGCATACTCCAATATACGCCTGACGTACACTGTGTACAGTGTCGTCAATGTCTCCTTATTTAGATGTCGAAATGCTATTCTTAGGTTTGCCAAGCTCCTAAATGCTGCAGCAGTTATTTGGTTGATGTGCACCTCAGGAGATGTGCTCGGTATGATGATCACCTCAAAATCCTTGAGTGAGTTTTGAAGCCTTTGACCCCTTAAGCTGTATTCAGTCTGCAGTCTTCTTTGTCTTTCCCCAAGCTTTATGACTTTGCGCTTGGTGGGGTTAAACTCCAGGAGCCATTTGTCGGACCAAGCTTGCTGCCTGTCCAGATGCCCTTGTAAGCTTATTTCATCATTGTCTGCTTATTTTCTTCATTTTTTTCACATCATCTACGAACAAGAACACCTCTGTCTCTATCCCTTCCTTCATGTCATTCACATATATAAGGAACAGCACCAGGCCTAGGACTGACCCTTGTGGGACCCCCACTCGACACATGCGCCCAGTCTGACAACTCGTCACATGACAACACACTTCCTGCCAGATATTACCTGATCGTTTGCAGTGTTTTCCCTGGTATTCCTGCTGCTCCTCAAGGTTTTCAACCAGTCTCTTGTGAAGTAGTTTGTCGAATGCCTTCTTACATTCCATGAAGATGCAGTCTAACCATCCCCTTCTCTCTCTCTCTCTCTCCTGTCTTACTTCTGTTAACTTGTCGTAGAACTCCAGTTGGTTTGTGACGGAGAATTTCCCTTCCAGGACACCATTCTAGTTGTCATGTATGAGCCTGATCCTCTCTAGATACTCCACCACTCTTCTGATAATCTTCATGACTTTACAAATTGTACACATCAACGACGCCGATCTGTAGTTTAGTGCCTTCCATCTATCTCCTATCTTAAAAATTGGGACTACATTTCATGTTTTTCACACCTCAGGCAGTTGCCGTGTTTCGATATATTCATTGAAAATTGTTGTTAGTGGCACACACACACTGCGCCTAATCCCTCTCCCGGGACTCAAGGAGAGATTGTATCTTGGTCCACTACTTTCAAAGTATATAGTTCACCTATCATTTTCTTCACCTTGGTTGCGTGCGGTGTGTTCAGGTATTTACTGGTGTACCCTACCACTTAGGTTTACCGGAAGCCTTTCTGTTTCTACTATGAATACCTCCTTAAATCATGTGTTGAACTCTTCACATACTTCCTGGTTGCTCCCTGTGTGCTCTCCTCCTTCTTCCTGATTACCTGATCCTTGACTGTTGTTTTCCTTCTGATGTGACTGTATAACAAATTTAGGTCAGATTTGGCTTTTGATGCTATATCATTCTCATATTCCTGCTGGACCTTTCTACTTATCCATGCTTATTCATTTTTGGCTCCTCGGCTCAGCTCCCCACTTTCCTGTGTTTACCTTCTAAACATTTACCATGCTCACGCTCACTTGGCTTTGGCCTCTCCACACCTCCAGGTGAATCATGGGCTCGCTCTGGCCTTCCCATTGGGTGGGGACTGTGTGTGTGGAATGTGACTTGCTTATGGTTTTTGTATTTGGCTGGTGTGGGGTAGTAGAGGTTGAGAAGATACTGTAGATGGTTCTGGGTGCGGTTGTGTTTGTTGTTCCACCCGTGGCTGCGCTCACTTGTCTATTGGTGCCTGCCCAGTCTCCCCTTCCTTCCTCTGGCATCTTCTTACTCTCTCTCTCTCTCAGTTGTTCCCGTTCTTTTCATGTTGTATCGCGGTTGAGGTACACTCACTGGTGTGTTTGATAAATGTTTTAGAAAACTGACAAATTGAAGAATAAGACATTTGTCCGACATATGGGAATCTTTAAGGAAACGTATCGCCACATAGTGGCTTCATTAGTCTAATATAAAGAAAGGTGTAAAGAGAGGAGTTTGAGGTAATCAGTCCCTCAGCCTGGAATATGTGTGCAATTCATCAATCTTGACACAAATACAACATTTGATTGGAGAAGTTGGTTATATACTGTAGTCAAGTGAGTTGAAGCAGGAGGAGGCAGTCACAGTGGAACTATCCACTAAAGCAGGGGTCGCAGAACTGGGGTAAATTACCCCAAATGGGGTAATAATGAAAATCTCGGGGGTAATGAAGGCTCAATAAACATATACATAAAATTGCACAAAAATTTATCATGTAATAAACGAGGCAAATTACGAAAGTTATATTTTTTCAAACAAATAATTTGTAGTTTCTCAGTAAAATTAAAAATCTAATTTGTAGGGATCATTTCTTAAGTTGGCAATGATGCAAAACGGGTAAGGAATACAGCTCCTGGCAACACCGCGAGTGTCAGAAGTGACTCGGGAGCTGGCGCGACAACGCACGTCCCAATGGTGACACACCATCACCTAACTTTCGGTCTAGTGTTCTATCTTGCTATCAATAATTGTCTCTGCTTGCAGTCAGTAGAAGTTCATTGTTTATTTTAGTAAGTTTAAGACTTTCGATGACCAAGGTAAGGTAGTGTTTTATGATTTGTCATAACAATTAGTAGTGTACAATGTAATATTTTTTTTTTTTAGAATTTATGACCCCATTTATATATATTTGAACGTGCTCAAATAATATAAATGTTTGGCGTCTTTCTGTTAATTTTGTATTCCATTCTATTATTGTTGATTTCTTTTCTGTATCCCAGTCTTTATGAGTAACAATGTTGAAATTAAATAATATGCCAAAATCACATTATCCATCTGTTTTTTTTTCAATAATTTTCACTTTTACCATTCAGATGACATCAAATAGGGAAAAGACATACCAAGAATAGTTCCTCAATTATGGCTTCACAGAAATAGAATACAAAGGATAAATGAAACCACAGTGCGTTGTGTGTTTGCAAGTATTGACTGCAGAGTCTTTGAAAAGGAGTCAACTGAAGAAACACTTGGATAATTTTCACTCAGATCTGTCTTCCAAACTGCGAGAATACTTTGTGAATTTGGAAAAGTCTGTCAAAAGGCAAAGACTGGACAGCAACTTGGGAAGTACGTTTGATCAACGCTCAGCATCAATGGCCAGCTCTGAAGTGGCTGGTTGATTGCCCGAAACAAGAAACCACATACTGTTGGTCAGGAGTTGGTTAAACTTGCAGCTGTGAAAATGGCAGAGATCATGTGTGGTCAGAAAGAAACCACGCGACTGAATTTAGTGCGATTGTCTGCAGAAATTGTAAAAGAGAGATTTTCCATCCTAGCAGAAAATGTGAAGGAACAAGTGATTTCTTCAATAAAATAGAGCAAACATTTTGGTATTCAGCTTGATGAGATTACAGATGTCAGTAGCAGTTCGCAGCTGAGGATGTATATTCGCTACAAAGGTTCTGATGCAGTTAAAGGGGAAATCTTGTTTCGTTCTACTCTCGAGAGCTCGTGGCAATGACGTCTTCAACAAGGTTAATGAATAATTTAATTTAAAGCGGGAAGACTGCATTACTGTGTCTGTTG
The DNA here is from genome assembly GCF_038502225.1 of Cherax quadricarinatus. Classification (NCBI taxonomy): domain Eukaryota; kingdom Metazoa; phylum Arthropoda; class Malacostraca; order Decapoda; family Parastacidae; genus Cherax; species Cherax quadricarinatus. Next base: position 2,016,734 of record NC_091318.1, read on the forward strand.
ATGGAGTTCCAGCCATGTTGGGTCATGTCAGTGGCTTTTTGGCTTTGGCAGAGAGAAGAATCAGGAAATTGAATTTACCCACTGTATGATCCATCTCCAGGCACTGGTTGTGAAGCATCTGGAACCTGCACTGGAAGCCGTCATGCACGATGTTATCAAGACTGTCAATGTTGTCAAAGGACATGCACTAAACAAACGGCTATTTCGTGAATTATGTGAGGATGGAGAGGCTGAATATTCAAACCTACTTTATCCCACAGAAGTCAGGCGGCTTTCACCAGAAATGTTCTGAATCGAGTTTGGGCACTCAAAACTGAACTTGAATTTTTTCTGGTTGATCAAAACCATATCCTCGCAGATATGTTAACAAACTCCTTTTGGGTTGCACATCTTCCATATTTAGCTGACATCTTTAGGTATGTGAATGTATTGCAATGGAGAAACATCAATGTTATTACAGCATATGAATCGAAGCTTCTGTATTGGAGCCAGAAAGTAGAACAAAACAAAATAGCTGCTTTTCCAAAGTTAGCTGTGTTATTGGAAGATTGTGAAGATCTTTCTTTTGGTAACATCAAGGATCCAGTAACAAGACAACTTACCAAAGTCAGAAAGCTGTTCTCTGATTACTTTCCAGATTTTGATTCACATACTGAGAGTTGGGTTGTGAATCCCGTCAAGTGTGAAACTGCTGATGTGCCAGAAGTGCCTGAAGGATTGCCAGAGGCACTTCTTGAACTTCATTCCAACAATGAAGCAAACATTGACTTTCAGAACAATGCAGTCCTGTTCATTTTTTGGATGTCAAGACCTGCAAAGGCTTTCAAAATTGCATACATTTGCAACTACCTGTCTTTGCGAACAAGGCTTTTCCACTCTCATTAACTTAAAAACAAAGTCCAGAAATCGGCTGAACGCCGAAAACAGTATCCAAATTGCTCTGATATAAAAAAAACTAATTTTGATGATGTATCAAAAATGAAACATCATTGCTCCATAACCTGAAGTTAAAATGTTTTCAATGAAATTCTTTAGTTCCTTAATGAGATTTTTATTAAATTCGTCTGTTAATACTTTTCATTTCATGAACTTTATTTTTCATTTTATTATTTTGTTAATTTTGTGCTTTGTTTTTAAAGTTGCTTTATCGCGTATAATACATACTTCTTAGTTTGTACGACTATTGTCCATGAAAAGTGATTCAGTAAATTATTTTGAATTTTAATGCTCCTTGTTTTTCCGGATTCTGTGGACTTTCAAATCTAGTGGGCAATTTAACTCTACACAAATTTGTTTTGGAGTAATACCCAAAAACGTTCGCCAGTCCCTGTACCAGTGTAAGTAGGTCTTCGCCCAAAGGCTGGACTCGCTGATATCTTTTGAGAGTCGTTTAACAGTGATTTCTGCTCCTGGATCTTTTTTTTTTTATTCCATTTCTATCTTGAATGTCAGTTTGACTTCGTGTATTATTTTCCCTCGAATAACCCCCTCCCAAGTGTCTGAAAATTTGTCAGCTGGGCCATGTCCTTCCCTCGTGTTATTCTTTTTGATCTCCCCATGTCTTCTTTCGCCATAGGTCCGTTTTTTTTATTGTCTCATGAAGCCTATGAATAATAAGCAACCGCTCCTTCTCCTGTTCCCATTTCTTTTCCGGCTTTGTGTGTGTGTGTGTACTCACCTAGCTATGGTTGCAGGGGAGCCTGGTGTGTGTGTGTGTGTGTGTGTGTGTGTGTGTGTGTGTGTATGCGTAACAGTCACTTGTCTGTGTCTTAGAAACAGTGAAACACAGTAACACCCAATCGAACATCCTATTGAGAAATGACAAGCGAGTACTTAAAAATATAGAGCATAGTGAAAGACGATCTGAGAATGGCATACATACGCTTAACCTCAGACAAAAGTAGAAATTTAAAATGAAATAGCAGATGGAAAACACTATCAAAATTACCAGAAACAATATATAATGGTTGCAACAAGTACTGAAGAAAGGATATCAAAACTGGAGTGAAAGCCTAGTGTCAGTGGGTATAATAAAATCTGTGGCGTTTGGAATGCTCGGTGTAGTACCTGAGTGAGAGTAATGTAGCAGCGGTCAGTCAGTGGGGTGATCACCAGGCGCGTAGTGTTGCCCAGATATTCATGGTCATACTTCATACGAGCATCGCATATGTCAACAAAACAGTCGGCCTGCTGTTCGTCCCATCTGTGAGGGGAAAAAAAGTAACATTAAATAAAATAATGTAAAGAGAAAGATGAAATTAAACCAGGACACAAGCCTGGTCAATTTATAATGATAACTAGATTTACATCGGTCGGTGAGCGATCCCAGAATGGTATTGCTGTATTGCCTAACCCAGAACTCTGTCCATCAATGCGCTCGGAAATATTTAGTGCAGAGTATGGCAGTTAAATATAGTGGTACCTCAGTATGCCGATCTGTTCGAGTACCAAACGAATTTGTTCCCATAAGGAATAATGTAAAGTAGGTTAATCTGTTTCAGACCCCCAAAAATACACTTACAAAAGCACTTACAATAATACACTTACATAACTGTTCGAGTTGGGAGCTGGTCGTATACCGAGGTACCACTGTATTACCATTGTAAATCTAAGGCAAATCACATTTGGTCCTCACAGTTTATCACAAGAACATTAATATTCCAATTTCATCAATCAAATGATTAATTAGAACATTTACAGCCCCAGACTAATTTAAACTTTCCTTTATGAATTCTCTTGTTGTGTCAGAAAGCACCTTAAGTACGTCGCCAGTCACAATATGAACTAGAAAGCGATCAACATTGAAAGGTGGAGGCAATTTCATAAGGAACTCAAAAAAAATTGCATGAAAACCAAAATTTCAATGTTGTCTCTAAAAAAAAAAAAAGGCAAATTGGGAACAACACCGGCCAAAATAAATGCAGCTTTTCTCTAAGGAAGGTTTACCGGCGTAAGTATTCATGTAATTAAGTTGGTTAATTAAATGAACGTTATGTAGATATAACCAAGGAAAACCAATAAAGTCAAACACTGATATATTTCTGATCAGAAGAAACATTATCCAGTTACTTCACAGAAACTAATTTGATTAATAAAATTGAAACATTAAAACTTACACAACTTAAAATCACATTAGCATTAAAAGTTTAAGACCGACCAAGAGAGGCATTCTCCAGCTGTTGCTCAGAAACCAACGAAATGTTCACCTACACCGCCTGAAAGAAAGAAATTATTCATCCATTTCATTAGATAAATCAGTCATTAACAATTGATGTTGTTCATAATTGTTATATTTTAATCTGGGAAAAACATTAAACCAATAGGGGTTTAAAAATAATGCAGTGAATTAAATTAACCCGGAAACGGTCCAAGCAGATCTACGTTCACATGTGTAGCGCTCCAAAAGTAGATCTACGTTTTTTTTACATATTTTCAAATATAACAACAAAAAAAGTAGATCAAAGTTTTTTTAGACATTTTCAAATGTAAAAATAAAAAGATCTACTTTTTTACATATTTTCAAATGTTGAAAAAACGTATATATACGTTTGGACCGTTAACGGGTTAATATTATTATTTCGAAAATAAAAGTTACAAAATGACACCTACACACTCCATTAACAATGTAAAACTTTCTATGGTGTAGGATATTCATGCACAGAAATATTGAAGCCAATTACAGAAAGCTTTCTCCACTTATAATATGGAAGCTACATCTGGGAATGATCTATGTAAGACCAACTGTATCTCACATGCAAAAAAAAGTCCTGTGAATCTTGCCCTAGTAAAAGAGCATTAAAAATTTGAAGACGAGTTTTGAGAGGGAAAAGTTCATTAGATACGCGTGGAAGTATGAATTAATGTTAGTGGCAGCTTGTTGGGCAGTATGTTTGTTTTGTAAGGTGTGTGCATCGTTTCCACTAGTCCCACCATTTCTCCACCTAGCGGGAGTTGACGTGTGTCCCTCCGACCAGTTGACAGTCACTTGACTTTCGGCTCCCATCAAGTCTGTAAGTATCTAATCCACTCCGGTTTAATAATATATAATGTGATTTGGTTTAAACAAGAGCTTTACTCTTTTTTTTATTATTCTAATTCAGGTCACCTCCAGTCAGGTCACCTCCACTTAAGGAAGGAGCACGGCATCTGACCCAATAACACCAGCTAGTCAAGTCCGACTCACACCCACCCACACCCACTTGTGTATTTATCTAGCCTATTTTTAAAACTACACGTCTTAGCTTCTATGATGGTACTCGGGAGTTTGTTCCACTCATCCACAATTCTATTACCAAATCAGTGCTTTCCTATATCCTTCCTGAATCTGAATTTTTCCAACTTAAAACCATTGGTGCGAGTCCTGTCTAGGCTAGATATTTTTAGCACGCTATTTACATCTCCTTTATTCATTCCTGTTTTCCATTTATACACCCCAATCATATTATCCCCTAATTCTACGCCTTTCTAGAGAGTGCAGATTCAGGGCCCTCAGTCTGTCCTCATATGGAAGATTTCTGATACATGGGATCAACTTTGTCATCCTCCTCTGAACGTTCTCCAGTGCATTTATATCCATTTTGTAATGCGGTGACCAGAACTGTGCAGCATAATCTAAATGAGGCCTAACGAAAGATATATAGAGTTGAAGAACAACCTGAGGACTTCTATTATTTATGCTTCTTGATATGAAGCCAAGGATTCTGTTAGCTTTATTGCGAACGCTTGTGCACTGTTGTCATGTAAGTGATTTCTCGAATTGTTTGTAATTTTTTGTTTCTCTATTGTAGTCTTGATTGTCGGCTCGAGTCATCCGACACAGGCGAGATAAGAGGGAAAGCTCAGAACATGCCCAGATCTGAGATTTAATTTGGCATCTGTACCTGAACTAATCCCCTTTCCACTCGTAGCTAATACGCAATCAGCTACACCATCCTACAGCCATTCTCCAGTTATCGCCCCACCAAAGTTTCATTGTGGTTCACAATGGGCGACTCTTCTGCTTCGAAAGGATTGTGGTTGTCAGAGGATCCTAGATCATCTGTTCATCAGAATCTCTACTCATGTTGGGGTCGCTCTGTTTACTTTAAATGTTAAGCCATGACCACCTTTGGGGGAGAGACCCCTTCCCCCAGTCGACACTAACGGCGTAGTGCTGCAAACCACAATTCGGAGCTACGTGCACAGAACATCGGCACGGCAATTATATCAATTAGCTGTGTACATATTAGATTTGAGTCACTTATTATTTTTATTTCATTCCTGCTTCAAGTAGGACTAAATTTATGTTTAAGTGTTTCATATTCTATAAAGTTTCTACATATCAAAGTTCATCTTCATTTCCATAAGGAGGAATCGGCCTTATCAAACTCTCTTTGAGGGTCTGACGAGGCTGTTGACCCTTCACAAGAGTGAATAAGACATTCCTCAGCTGCCAAACTAAAATTCCGGACAAAGAATCTAAATGCTTAAGAGAAATTTTTTTTCGGTAATGAGTCTGTCCTCGTTAAATTTGAATTTCCTAGAAACTCGATTTTTTTTTTTTTGGTTTTGTAATTCTCATTTATATTTTTTCTAAATTTCTACCATTCTGTAAGAAATAAAATTTTGAGTAATTTTAAATTTAGTTTAACATACCTGCCTTAAAAAGTTGGAAAGTTAACACCCACACAGAGCAAAAACAATAAAAAATTACTTACACTTAAGAGACACCAACGTTAGAAACAGATAACTTACTAAAATCGGCAAATACTTTGCACAGCTCAAAGTGAGCAATAAACTTAGTTTTATTAAAGCTCATAACATCTGAAAGTTTGTAGATGCATTAATGTGTATTCCTCACAGCCGTGTATGTGCTCGCATCAAGCGTGACATGTCCAGTGGTACTGGTCACCCGATATTTATAGCACAAGGCTCAGCAGTCAAAGGTGGCTTGGAATTTGTACTTTAGACTAAGTACTCACCCATACTGGGACCCCTGTGACCGCCACACTGTCACCTGACTTCCCTTTGAGCTGCCGGGCTATGCTGCCCAGCCTCTGTTCTAAATAGTAAAGGCTTGGGAAAAGATGTGTTAAAGGCTGGGCTCTGCGCTGTTTCATAGATATACCATAAAAGACCACGTATTTTGCAACTGTTATCCAGCATTACTCTGCAAGAGCCCTCTCAACAAATGGTGTTAGCTGTGTTTTCGTAAATCCTATGATTACGTGGATAGATTAAGTGATGATATTTCGTGAGGGGAGGGGACATCGTGTCTCCTGGACCAATGCCACCCGACTCCATCCAGTTCATATCCTTGGTTTGTTGCTCAGCCCGGTTAGCTTTGTTTGCTTAGTTTATAAGGGGTTGACCCAAACTATAGCATGTTAAGCCAGCATCTACAACACAGCCTTAGCCAGCCTGCTATGTCTGCCCAGCCCTCAAAACTTGTGTAGGTTGTTGCAAGCATTTTTTACCTGGATAAATGGAGAGAATAGCAGCATAAGGAAGTTTGCTGACGGCACCAAAATAGGCTGTCGAATTAATTCTGACGAGGACACTAGAGCACTGCAGGTAGATCTGAATAGATTGTTGCAGTGGTCGGAGAAGTGGCAGTGCAGTTTAATAAAGACAAATGCAAAGTTCTAAGCAATGAAAAGTAAAATAACCATGGCATTTAAAAAACTAATTTAATCTTAATAACACTGATTTCGAGAAAGATTTGAGAGTTCTGGCTAGCATAATCTAAAGCCATGACAACTGTGCATAAATGTTCGCAATAAAGAGAATAGAATTGTTGCTTCATATCAAGAAGTATAAACGAGTTATTTATTCAACTCTGTACATCGTTGCTTAGGCCTCGTTTAGTTTGTTACACAATTCTGATCACACTATAACAAAAAGGACATAAAATGCTGTGAAAAAAGTGCAGAGAATGATGACAAAGTTGTTCCGTGTGTCAAAAATCTTTCCTACGAGGATAAACTGATGACAGTGAATCTGCACTCTCTAGAAAGGCGTAGAATTTGGGAGGATATGATTGAGGTGTATAAATGGAAAACAGGAATACATAAGTGGTAAGTAAATGTGCTAAAATATCTAACCAAAACAGGATTCGCAGTAATGGGTTCAAGTTGGAAAAAATTAGATTTAGAAAGGATATATGAAGGCACTGCTTTGGCAAAACCTAGCTTTAAAAATAAGTCAGACTTGAGAGGATATGGGTGGGTAAGAGTTGAACATGGGCAGCGCTCCTTCCTTCTTAAGCATGGGCCAGTAGACCTGCTGCAGTGCTCCTTTATGTTCTTATGTATTAGTTGTAGAAAATGTTGATAGGTATTAGTATTAGTTGTAGAAAATGTTGATAGGTAGACTTCTGGATATTCATGTCTTTTTTTTTCAGGGGCAACAGATATATCAGATCATTATTTGTAGTTACGGTGAGAGTAAGAGGTTGATGGGGTACAAGGAGAATGTCATTAGTGAGTAAGAGAGTTGTGAAAGTTTATAAATTAAATATGGAGAACGTTAGAGTAGGATACAAGAAACTTTCGGGAGAAAGATGACCTAGTGAGAGTATAGGTAATGATGAGCAGCTCGTGAAGGTATGGGGGCTAGATTTACAAATGTAGTATTAGAGTATGCAGAAGAAGCTTGAGGATATTGAAGAGTGGGCGAGGAAGGGAAGAGCAGTGATTGGTGGAACGACAAAGTAAAGAGAGTGGTGAGGGGAAAAAAGGGAAGCATATGATAGGTGCTTACAAAACAGAAGTGTCACAAGGAGGGTGGAGTATAAGGGGAGCAAAAGAGAGGTTAAGAGAGGGGTGTAAAATAAGACCATACAAGAGCGTCGGTGAGGTTTTGAAGGGGGCACTGCTTTCATAAATTGGGCAGAAGGTATTACATCTTTTAGTTAATGTGTGGGAGTAGCGTTATGCAGTGGGTAGAATAAAAGGGAGTAAAGCAGCTGGGATTCATGAGATCAAAACAGAAATGTCAAAAGTAGGTAGGGATATTGTTTTGGGGTGGTTGGTGCATTTTATTAATAACTGTATGAAAGAGGGTAAGATACCTAGAATGCATAGTTACTTTGCATAATGGAGAAGGAATAAATGAGAGTAAGAATTACAGGGCAATAAGCCCGCCGAGTATTCTCGGTAAAGTGTATGGCAGAGTTATTATTGAAATTATTAAGGGTAAGACAGGGAGAAGGATCAAAGATGAACAAAGAGGCCTGAGGAAGAGTTTATTAGCAGTAGTCCCTGTTGATTAGCAGTGGTCAGTCGTCACGAGAGGTCGCAGGTTCTGAGCTGCTTTGGGAATTAGTGTGGAGGGTTTCAGAGCTATGGCTTGCTTGTGCAGTGTTTTAAAATCTGAGGTTGAAGTGTTGAAGGAGGAGGTCCCACTTCTCCAGGAGGAAATTAGGAGGCTGAAGGTTCACCGCGATGGGTTTGAGAGTGAGTGTGAGGTGGCTGGAGTGGTTCAGGGAAATGAGGCTACCAGCAGTAACGTACAGCCTGTCACTCGCTGCGAGGAGGCTGAATGTGGGAAGAACGAAAAGGCTACCAGCAGTGAGGTGCAGTCCAGCACCTGCTACACGTGGCGAGTGGTTCCCAGTGATGGGAGGAGAATCAAATTAAAGAAAGTTAAGGGAGAAGATTTGAAGGTAGGAAATCGCTTCTCTGTTCTTCAGGATGAGTGTATTTCAGTGGTCAGTGAAGGTAAAGGTACTACTTCCCCTGCTAATAGAGGTAAGCAAATTCTCGTGGTTAGTGACTCAGTAAGATATATGGACCGTGCTTTCTCTAATAGGAATAAGAAGCTGAGAGATAGAGTGTGCTTCCCTGGAGATGGTGTTGGTGACATAGTCAACAGGTTGGATAATATTATGTCAGGTAATGGGAGCAAGCCCATTATCTGTCTCACTGCTGGTGAAAATGATATCGGGAAGGGTAGGAGAGAAGAGCTGCTAGATAAGTACAGGTCAGCTATAGATTTAGTTAGGTCTAAGGGAGGCATCCCAATCATATGTAGCATCTTGCCAAGAAGGGGAGTGGGGAATAAATGGTTGTATAGGGCAATTGGTGTAAATTGCTAGCTGGACAGATACTGCAAGGAACTTGCAGTTCCATTCATTGACAACTGGGACAACTTTTATGGCAAATGTGATATGTATGCAAGAGATGGGGTATGCAAGATAAGGGGTGGTAGCACTTGCCAACTCGATCGAGAGGGCCATTGCTAACATGTCTAGGATTCTAAACTGATAGAAGATAGAGGTATGGGTGTGTGTGCAAAACAATCAGGTTGCAACACTAGCGTTGAAAACAGTAAATGTTTAAAAGACATTCATCATAAAGTTACAAATAAAGACAATGGATCAAGTCAGCAAACAAAGGGAGACAGGAGAGGGCAGCGAGAGGCTAGCTCCCTTAAGGTTTACTATACTAATAGCAGAAGTGTAAGAAATAAGATAGATGAGCTAAGATTAATTGCAAGTGCATAGATATTATTGCTATAACAGAGACTTGGCTCAATCTGAAAGATAGAGAAATGCCTTCTGAACGTCACAAACAAGGCTATAAATTATTCCACACTGATTGGGTCAACAGGAAGGGTGGTTGAGTAGCAATGTATGTCAGAGACAATTTAAATTGTTGTGTCAAACAAGATATAAAACTAGAAGTGTCAGCTTCTGAATCTTTTTGCTTACAGCTTCTCGAGGGCCGTGAAAAGCTAATTTTGGGTGAGATTTACAGGCCCCCAAACCTTGATAGGGAGTACAGTAAACATCTATGGGACGAAATTCGTAAGGCATCTACAAACGAAAATGTTGTGCTAATGGGAGATTTTAACTTTAGTCAAATTGGCTGGAGCAATTTGGCATGAAATTTAGAGCCAAGTGGCTTTCTTGATACGATTCAGGATTGTTTTGTAAAACAGTTTGTGACAGAACCAACTAGAGGAGATAACCTGCTTGACTTGGTTCTTGCCAGCAAGGAATTGCTAATTAATGGTCTTGAGGTTAATGACGAGCTTGGAGAAAGTGATCATAAATCTCTCAGGCAATCATGTATCTGTCCCTGACTCCTGCTTGGCTGATTTCATAGGAATGAGAAAGTACCTGGGTGGGCTGAACTGGAAAAAGCTGAGTATGGGTCAGGTATGTGATGATGGTTGCCGATATGACATTTTCCAGAGCAGAGTTATAGCTGTTCAGACAACTTATGTTCCAAATAGGGAAATCAGATCAAACAAAAATGATCCTAAATGGATGAACAACAGATTGAAACATCTCATTGGTCATAAGATACGTATATATAGGCGAATCAAAAGAGGAAAGAGGCAGTGAAGAAACCAATATATCAGTTAAAGATAGAAATAAAAAAAAGGGAATAAGAAAAGCAAAAAGAGATTATAAGGTTAAAGTTGCAAGAAAATCGAGGACTAACCCAAAAGGATTCTTTCAGGTATACAGAAGTAAGATTAGGGACAAGATAGGCCCACTCAAAAGTCACTCGGGTCAGCTCACCGACAGTGATAAGGAAATGTTGAAGAATTGAGACACTTATGCAGTAAAGATTCCCATATGTTGCATAAGTGTCTGAATTCTTCAACTTGTCGGTTTTCAAAACCATTCATCATATAAGGAAATGCGTAGAATTTATAACATTTACTTCCTCTCAGTTTTTACGCAGGAAGATACTAGCAATATTCCAGAAATAATAAATTGTGTAGAACAGGACGATAATAAACTAAGCACGATTAGGGTCACAAGGTCCTTAGATAAATTGATAAATTAAAACCTAACAAATCCCCAGGCCCTGATGAACTGTACGCAAGGGTCCTAAGGTATGTAAAGAGGAGCTTAGCGAACCTTTGGCTAATCCTTTCAACATATCACTACAAACTGACATAGTGCCAGATGAGTGGAAAATGGCAAATGTGATACCTATTTTCAAAGCAGGTGACAGGTCCTTAGCTTCGAACTATAGTGGGAAAATTTATGGAATCAATAATTACCGAGGCAATTCGTAGCCATCTTGAAAATCATAAATTGATTCATGCCTTACGAATTCATCAACTTTTTTCACTAAGGTATTTGAGGGGTAGATCATGGTAATGAATATGATATTGTGTATATGGACTTCAGTAAGGCTTTTGATTGAGTCCCACATCAGAGATTATTGAGGAAAATTAAGGCACACAGAATAGGAGGAGAATTTTTTTCCTGGATGGAGGGAGGGTTGACAAATAGGCAGCAGAGAGTTTGCATAAATGGGTAAAAATCAGAGTGGGGAAGCGTAACAAGCGGTGTTCCACAGGGGTCAGTGTTGGGCGCCTTGTTGTTCACGATCTACATAAACGACATAGATGAGGGAATAAATAGCCACATAAGCAAATTTGCCGATGAGTGCTCTAAGGTGAGGACATTAGAGCACTCCAGCAAGATTTGAATAGACTGATGAAGTGGTCGGAGAAGTGGCAGATGCAGTTTAATAAAGACAAATGCAAAGTTCTAAACATTGGACAGGAAAATAATATTACTGATTGCGAAAAGGATTTGGGAGTTCTGGTTAGGAGTAATCTAAAACCAAGACAACAGTGCTTAAGTGTTTGCAATAAAGCGAATGGAATCCTTGGCTTTATATCAAGAAGCATAAATAATAGGAGTCCTCAGGGTGTTCTTCAACTCTATATATCCTTGGATAGGCCTCATCTAGATTATGCTGCACAGTTTTGGTCACCGTATTGCAGAATGGAAAACGTACAAAGGAGAATTACAAAGTTGATGCCATTTATCAGAAATCTTTCCTATGAGGATAGACTGAGGGCCCTGAATCTGCACTCTCTAGAAAGGTGTAGAATTAGGGGGGATAAGATCGAGGTGTATAAATGGAAAACACGAATAAATAAAGGGGCTGTAAGTAGCGTACTAAAAATATCTAGCAATGGTTTCAAGCTGGAAAAATTCAGATTCAGGAAGGAAATAGGGAAGCACTTGTTTGGTAATAGAGTTGTGGATGAGTGGAACAAACTCAGTAAGTACAGTTATAGAGGCTAAAACGTTGTGTAGTTTTAAATATAGGTTGCATAAATGCATGAGTGGTTGTGGGTGGGTATGAATTGGACCTGACTAGCTTGTGCTACTGTATCAGATGCCGTGAATGTGACCTGACCTAACTAGGCTAGGACATTGGCTTTAGCCGGTAGGAGACTTGGACCTGCCTCGCATGGGCCAGTAGTCCTGCTGCAGTGTTCCTTCTTTCTTATATTGTTATGTTCCTAGAACAAGTATTTACATTGAAGGCCAAAAGTGAACAATATGTAGATAAATGTAAGAAAAATTTTGTTGCATAAATGGATTTAGAAAAGGAATATGATAGATAAGGTAACAATGTTGGAATATGATAGATAAGGTAACAATGTTGGAATATGATAGATAAGGTAACAATGTTGGAATATGATAGATAAGGTAACAATGTTGGAATATGATAAATAAGGTAACAATGTTGGAATATGATAGATAAGGTAACAATGTTGGAATATGATAGATAAGGTAACAATGTTGTTATATGATAGATAAGGTAACAATGTTGGAATATGATAGATAAGGTAACAATGTTGTTATATGATAGATAAGGTAACAATGTTGTTATATGATAGATAAGGTAACAATGTTGTTATATGATAGATAAGGTAACAATGTTGGAATATGATAGATAAGGTAACAATGTTGGAATATGATAGATAAGGTAACAATGTTGTTATATGATAGATAAGGTAACAATGTTGGAATATGATAGATAAGGTAACAATGTTGTTATATGATAGATAAGGTAACAATGTTGTTATATGATAGATAAGGTAACAATGTTGTTATATGATAGATAAGGTAACAATGTTGGAATATGATAGATAAGGTAACAATGTTGTTATATGATAGATAAGGTAACAATGTTGTTATATGATAGATAAGGTAACAATGTTGGAATATGATAGATAAGGTAACAATGTTGGAATATGATAGATAAGGTAACAATGTTGGAATATGATAGATAAGGTAACAATGTTGTTATATGATAGATAAGGTAACAATGTTGGAATATGATAGATAAGGTAACAATGTTGTTATATGATAGATAAGGTAACAATGTTGGAATATGATAGATAAGGTAACAATGTTGTTATATGATAGATAAGGTAACAATGTTGGAATATGATAGATAAGGTAACAATGTTGGAATATGATAGATAAGGTAACAATGTTGGAATATGATAGATAAGGTAACAATGTTGGAATATGATAGATAAGGTAACAATGTTGGAATATGATAGATAAGGTAACAATGTTGTTATATGATAGATAAGGTAACAATGTTGTTATATGATAGATAAGGTAACAATGTTGGAATATGATAGATAAGGTAACAATGTTGGAATATGATAGATAAGGTAACAATGTTGGAATATGATAGATAAGGTAACAATGTTGGAATATGATAGATAAGGTAACAATGTTGGAATATGATAGATAAGCTAACAATGTTGGAATATGATAGATAAGGTAACAATGTTGTTATATGATAGATAAGGTAACAATGTTGGAATATGATAGATAAGGTAACAATGTTGGAATATGATAGATAAGGTAACAATGTTGGAATATGATAGATAAGGTAACAATGTTGTTATATGATAGATAAGGTAACAATGTTGGAATATGATAGATAAGGTAACAATGTTGTTATATGATAGATAAGGTAACAATGTTGTTATATGATAGATAAGGTAACAATGTTGGAATATGATAGATAAGGTAACAATGTTGGAATATGATAGATAAGGTAACAATGTTGGAATATGATAGATAAGGTAACAATGTTGGAATATGATAGATAAGGTAACAATGTTGGAATATGATAGATAAGCTAACAATGTTGGAATATGATAGATAAGGTAACAATGTTGTTATATGATAGATAAGGTAACAATGTTGGAATATGATAGATAAGGTAACAATGTTGGAATATGATAGATAAGGTAACAATGTTGGAATATGATAGATAAGGTAACAATGTTGGAATATGATAGATAAGGTAACAATGTTGGAATATGATAGATAAGGTAACAATGTTGGAATATGATAGATAAGGTAACAATGTTGGAATATGATAGATAAGGTAACAATGTTGGAATATGATAGATAAGGTAACAATGTTGGAATATGATAGATAAGGTAACAATGTTGGAATATGATAGATAAGGTAACAATGTTGGAATATGATAGATAAGGTAACAATGTTGGAATATGATAGATAAGGTAACAATGTTGGAATATGATAGATAAGGTAACAATGTTGGAATATGATAGATAAGGTAACAATGTTGGAATATGAAAGATAAGGTAACAATGTTGGAATATGATAGATAAGGTAACAATGTTGGAATATGATAGATAAGGTAACAATGTTGGAAAATGATAGATAAGGTAACAATGTTGGAATATGATAGATAAGGTAACAATGTTGGAATATGATAGATAAGGTAACAATGTTGGAATATGATAGATAAGGTAACAATGTTGGAATACGATAGCTAAGGTAACAATGTTGTTATATGATAGATAAGGTAACAATGTTGGAATATGATAGATAAGGTAACAATGTTGTTATATGATAGATAAGGTAACAATGTTGTTATATGATAGACAAGGTAACAATGTTGTTATATGATAGATAAGGTAACAATGTTGTTATATGATAGATAAGGTAACAATGTTGTTATATGATAGATAAGGTAACAATGTTGTTATATGATAGACAAGGTAACAATGTTGTTATATGATAGATAAGGTAACAATGTTGTTATATGATAGATAAGGTAACAATGTTGGAATATGATAGATAAGGTAACAATGTTGGAATATGATAAATAAGGTAACAATGTTGTTATATGATAGATAAGGTAACAATGTTGGAATATGATAGATAAGGTAACAATGTTGTTATATGATAGATAAGGTAACAATGTTGGAATATGATAGATAAGGTAACAATGTTGTTATATGATAGATAAGGTAACAATGTTGTTATATGATAGATAAGGTAACAATGTTGTTATATGATAGATAAGGTAACAATGTTGTTATATGATAGATAAGGTAACAATGTTGGAATACGATAGATAAGGTAACAATGTTGTTATATGATAGATAAGGTAACAATGTTGGAATATGATAGATAAGGTAACAATGTTGGAATATGATAGATAAGGTAACATTGTTGGAATATGATAGATAAGGTAACAATGTTGTTATATGATAGATAAGGTAACAATGTTGGAATATGATAGATAAGGTAACAATGTTGGAATATGATAGATAAGGTAACAATGTTGGAATATGATAGATAAGGTAACAATGTTGGAATATGATAGATAAGGTAACAATGTTGGAATATGATAGATAAGGTAACAATGTTGGAATATGATAGATAAGGTAACAATGTTGTTATAAGATAGATAAGGTAACAATGTTGGAATATGATAGATAAGGTAACAATGTTGTTATATGATAGATAAGGTAACAATGTTGTTATATGATAGATAAGGTAACAATGTTGTTATATGATAGATAAGGTAACAATGTTGGAATATGATAGATAAGGTAACAATGTTGTTATATGATAGATAAGGTAACAATGTTGGAATATGATAGATAAGGTAACAATGTTGGAATATGATAGATAAGGTAACAATGTTGGAATATGATAGATAAGGTAACAATGTTGTTATATGATAGATAAGGTAACAATGTTGGAATATGATAGATAAGGTAACAATGTTGGAATATGATAGATAAGGTAACAATGTTGGAATATGATAGATAAGGTAACAATGTTGGAATATGATAGATAAGGTAACAATGTTGTTATATGATAGATAAGGTAACAATGTTGGAATATGATAGATAAGGTAACAATGTTGGAATATGATAAATAAGGTAACAATGTTGGAATATGATAGATAAGGTAACAATGTTGGAATATGATAAATAAGGTAACAATGTTGGAATATGATAGATAAGGTAACAATGTTGGAATATGATAGATAAGGTAACAATGCTGGAATATGAGAGATAAGGTAACAATGTTGGAATATGATAGATAAGGTAACAATGTTGGAATATGATAGATAAGGTAACAATGTTGGAATATGATAGATAAGGTAACAATGTTGGAATATGATAGATAAGGTAACAATGTTGGAATATGATAGATAAGGTAACAATGTTGGAATATGATAAATAAGGTAACAATGTTGGAATATGATAGATAAGGTAACAATGTTGGAATATGATAGATAAGGTAACAATGTTGGAATATGATAGATAAGGTAACAATGTTGGAATATGATAAATAAGGTAACAATGTTGGAATATGATAGATAAGGTAACAATGTTGGAATATGATAGATAAGGTAACAATGTTGGAATATGATAGATAAGGTAACAATGTTGGAATATGATAAATAAGGTAACAATGTTGGAATATGATAGATAAGGTAACAATGTTGGAATATGATAGATAAGGTAACAATGTTGGAATATGATAGATAAGGTAACAATGTTGGAATATGATAGATAAGGTAACAATGTTGGAATATGATAAATAAGGTAACAATGTTGGAATATTATAGATAAGGTAACAATGTTGGAATATGATAGATAAGGTAACAATGTTAGAATATGATAGATAAGGTAACAATGTTGGAATATTATAGATAAGGTAACAATGTTCTTATATGACAGATAAGGTAACAATGTTGGAATATGATAGATAAGGTAACAATGTTGTTATATGATAGATAAGGTAACAATGTTGTTATATGATAGATAAGGTTACAATGTTGAAATAGGATAGATAAGGTTACAATGTTGGAATATGATAGATAAGGTTACAATGTTGAAATAGGATAGATAAGGTTACAATGTTGGAATATGATAGATAAGGTTACAATGTTGGAATATGATAGATAAGGTAACAATGTTGGAATATGATAGATAAGGTAGCAATGTTACAAGTGTATGGCCTGGTGGCTAAAGCTCTCGCTTCACACACGGAGGTCCCGGGTTCGATTCCCAGCAGGGTGGAAACATTTCGACACGTTTCCTTACACCTGCTGTCCTGTTCACCTAGCAGCAAATAGGTACCTGGGTGTTAGTCGACTGGTGTGGGTCGCATCCTGGGTGACAAGATTAAGGACCCCAATGGAAATAAGTTAGACAGTCCTCGATGACGCACTGACTTTCTTGGGTTATCTTGGGTGGCTAACCCTCCGGGCTTAAAAATCCGAACGAAATCTTATCTTATCTTAAGATTACTTAAAGCAGTTAAGGGACTTTATTAGGACAGTAAGGCTCAGGTTAGGAAGTACAGGAGAGAAAAAAAATATTTTGCAGTAAAAGTAGGCCTTAGGGATACGTGGTGTTACCAAGGTTTAACTTTTTTATAGACAGGGTTGTAAAACAAGTGAATGCTAGGGTGTCGGGGAGAGGCATAAGATTAAAATATATAGAATCCAAAACAAAGTGGGAATTGTGACAGCTGTTTATCGCCGATGACATAGTGCTTTTTGGGACATTGCAACTAGCTTAGGGGATTGCAACCCAACAGGGTTAAGCTGTTAAGTAGTGATGCAGGATAATCGGAAAATTCATGAAGTATCTGGTTATTAGGCCACAAAGAATATTCAGAATACTAAGAAAAATTGATGAATAACTAAGAGACTGTCAAAATAACTGATACCGACGATAGTGGAAGGCAGTATTTAGGAATATATGCAGAGATTCTTCCGAGAACATTCTAGTACCTTCCGGGATGTATGGTAGAATAAGCTGACAAATGAGCGCATTTGACTCCATTATTAATTAGAAGGTTTATATACAATATCATTGTTTTGAATGTGTACTGTCCACTAATGGAGAATAATCTATATGTCACATGACTTGCTGACGGCGATTAGATGTAGCTTAGAGCTGGCTGTTAAATCTCCAATTGTTTCCCATTTTTTGTAAACCTGCGATGTCCTCTCTACCGTACCCAAAATGGGGAGGGGACAGGTTGCCTGAGTGATGAACGGTGCCTCTCATATCTTATTGAAGCTGATTGGTGTCTCAATGCTACCTTACTCTAAGAAAACTTCCTCTCATTCCTCCTGTTGATACTCTTGCAATGTAGCATAGTTCCTGATGACACACGGAGACGTGGCAGAGTACTTGAGTGAAAGAATTCCTTATCCCAAAGCTTGTCTTGCATTGCTAAGATCGCCTGTCTGCAATTGTATTCATTGTCCTTTTCGCTTTCGGGCTGACCGGACCTACTGCGCAAACGCTCCTCAGTGGCCTGGCTGCAGTGGTGTGAGGTGGTGCTGTTGCGCGTCTATTGACACCTCAGGAAAATTACTGCTGTCAACATGGCGGTTTGTCATAGACGCCGGAAGCTTCTCCGGGGGACGATTTCGCCTAGTTCAGCACAGCTTCTCTTACCTAAGATCATCAGAGAGACGTATGGAATTCAAGATGGAGAATTATATGGAGTGGCTTTAAATGGAACGCATAAAATCTTCGTGAAACTGCTCAATGCAACGGTATATGAATCGTTGGTTACTCGTTTCCAGGACGTGAGTCTTGATGTTACACCTGCTGTACGTGTGAGAATGAGTGATGTATCCAGGCATTATACCTGGATAAAGTTATGTAACGTTCCCTTCGAGGCGGATGAAGCTGATATCAGAAAAGTCTTCGAGAAATATTGGACAGTTCATTTTGCCCAGCATGGTATGTGGGTAGCAGGCGCCTACGCAGGTTTGCCAGAAGATACTTTTAACCTTAAAATGACACTGAGACATCCCATACCGTCTTACGTTTATCTTCAGGAATTCAGGACACAGGTCATGGTTTTATATCCTGGGCAAAGGCATATGTGTCGCCTATGTGGTGAGTATGACCACATAGTTGCAGCATGTGAGAAGAAAAGACGCGTGCCTGAACCTGTGGTAGAAGACGCAGCCTCTGTCTTATGGGTGGCAGGTGAGGATCAATCACCTGAGGGAGGGCGTGGTCGTTTGTGAAGTGAGATGGTGGAGCAAGCTTTTAGGACTGGGGGTGAGTCCCCCCCCTCAGTTTCCTGCCCCAGAATCTCCTTCAGTGACTTCTGCAGGGATGGTACCACGAGAGGAAGTGTTGGAAATAGAGGAAGAAATGGGGGAAGTTTTGAAGACCTTGTCACCGCCTGAGGAGGACGTTACATCTGAGCAAGAAGTAGCTGGAGAGTTATCGCTTCCAGCTTGTCAACGATATAAGAATTTGGGGATTAATGATGTAACTGAGAAGTCAGTGGAATTAATAAATCATTGTAAGGTGGATGTTGAGGTTCACCGTGAGGCTTCCCCAGACCATGTTATGGGGGACATGATTGTAACAAGGAAACGGGCAGCTACGTCAGACTCGGATGATGTCCTGACGCCAGCACAGAGGCCTGGGAAGCAGACTGGGATGGTAGGAGAGGGAAGAGGTGGCGATGGGGGAGGTCATGATAGGAGACATCGGAAGAAGGGAGGAGGGAAAGAAGGTATTGTGAAAATAACACAAAGAAATACTAATTCTAGTGGTGAAAAGAGCGAGGAGAAGAGGCAGGGGTGGAAAATTTAAAAGGCCTTTGGTGTATGACTGTAAATGTTAATGGCTTATGTAGCAGAATAAAGATAGAATGGTTGTGTATGTTTCTTAATAAATATAGAGTGGATGTTGTGTTCCTCCAGGAACATAATTTCAAGGAGGGTAAAATGTTAGAGGTAGCAGGTTATCAAGTAATGACCCTGTAAAACTACCCCTTTAAAAGGTTGTGTGGGTATTTTAATAAAGGAGACGAGCCCATTTGTTTTGCAGAGAAGTGAGGGGGAAGGATGTTGCATGTTTATTTTGCAGAGAAATGGGGGGGTGGGGGGAGGATGTTGCATGTGGATGGGTCCTGGATGGGTAAGCATGTATCTTTTGTAAGTGTGTATGCGCCTGAGGAGAATAGCATGCAGGTAAGGAAGGATTTTGTGTGCGAGGATCTTGTCCATTTCTTGTCTGCACTTCTGGAAGAAGCAATAGTGTGGGGGGGGGGGGGGTGACTGGAACTGCGTTACTAGCACGACTGACGTAAAACCAAAAGGGGCAGAACATATGTCTGTAACTCTCAGGGATTTGATGAGGGACGTTAGGTTACATGATGCGTTTGGGGGGGAACAGAACATACTTTTGTTAGGAGGGGATACGCAGCGAGGTTAGTGTATCTTTCTCAAGGGGTTGTTGTGAAATCTTTTAATACCGTTGAGGCGGCTATGTGGGATCATAGGGCTGTAGTGGTGGAAGTAGGGTGGGAGGAGCTGGCAGAAATATATAGGACTTATTGGAAATTGAACATTAGTGTGTTGAGTGATGAAGAAGGTTTGGAGGGTTTTTCTATTCTATGGATAGAGCTTTACAAGGAAATTCAGGAGGTGGATGGCATTGTAACATGATGGGATTTTGTGGCTAAAGAAAGGATAAGAAAGTATTATGTGAGGGAGGGTATATGTATAAACAATTTAAAATATAGGCTTGCAAGACTCAAGAAATCGTAATGACACGATTGCAAACAAACCATACCCCCGGCCGGGATTGAACCCGCGGTCATATTGTCTCAAAACTCCAGCCCGTCGCGTTAGCCACTAGACCAGCTAGCCACAATAAGATTCATCCAACTAGGTATATTTCTACACCATAGGAAGGTTAGCACAGGCACCTCTGTGACCACAAATGCAAGTTTTTATAGACGAATCTCCAGCTAGCGTGGCTCAAGTCCCTTCACTGTTGACGGCAGTGAAGGGACTTGAGCTAGAGTTCGTCACGGCCACGCTAGCTGGAGATTCGTCTGTAAAAACTTGCATTTGTGGTCACAGTGGTGCCTGTGCTAACCTTCCTATGGTGTAGAAATATACCTAGTTGGATGAATCTTATTGTGGCTAGCTGGTCTAGTGGCTAACGCGACGGGCTGGAGTTTTGAGACAATATGACCGCGGGTTCAATCCCGGCCGGGGGTATGGTTTATGGACTTGCAAATTATTTAGAGGATCGATTAAGAGGTTGTTATGGGCAGGGGATGGTTGGTGGTGTTTTTACCATGGACGAAATAGTAGACATAAAAGAGAGATTGCAAACATTGCAAAATGATCGGTTTCAAGTGATAAGGGTGCAAGCAGTGTTAGAAGAAGTTTTGTGGGGGGACAAGCCGTCAGCGTGTGTGTTGCGACATCAAAAGCAAAGGCAGGCGCTGACAGCTATCCAGAGATTAGAGGTAAATGAGACGATGGGGATCTATAGAGCAGGGCAGGAGATAAGAAATACGAAGGGTATGAGTGCATATGCGGATGGATATGTGGTATGAAAAGTACTGGACAAGTGGGAGTGTGGATGATGTGGAGTTAGACAGGGTGTGTACATATGCAACGTGCAATTTAGGTAACAGTGATAGAATAGCTTTGGGTGGGGTTATTACTGCAGAGGAAATAAAGATTGCTTTACAGGGAATGAGGAAGGGAAAAGCCCCGGGTATTGATGGTCTACCGGTGGAATTTTATTTAGAGCATTGGGCGTTGATAGGAAATTTCATGGTTAGGTTATTTAATTATATGAAGGAGAAGGGTAAGTTGGGAGATAAGCAGACTACAGCAGTTGTGGTGCTGGTCCCGAAAAGTAAGGGGCAGCCCACCCTTCGGGAGTATTGGGCAATATCGTTGCTATGTGCGGACTATAAGGTTTTTGCAAAAATTTTAGGTTATAGGGTTAAATGTGTAGTGGGGAGGGTCGTTTCAAAATCGCAGTTTGGGCTGCCCGGAAGGTTGATGATTGAAGGACACGGGATTCTGAGAAGTTTTGTGGAGTCAAAAGGAGGAGGAAAGGGGGCAGCTTTACTGGCTTTGGACTGGCAGGCAGCCTATGATAGAGTGGAAAGGCGTGCACTGCAGGTTATACTTAGGAGACAAGGTTATGGGGAAGAAATAGTTGATTGGGTAAATATGCTGTATAGGGGAGCAAAAATGAGGGTACAAATAAATGGGTGTATGGGGAGGGAATTTGCGATGGGTAGAGGTCTCAGACAGGGGTATCCCATGTCACAGATCTTATTTGCGTGTTTTCAGGACTCCTTTTATAGAATTGTTGAACGTACCGTCAGTACCCGTGGTGAGGGTGGGGTTGAGGGAGGGACGTTTTGGCCGGGATTAATAGGTTATGTAGATGATACGACTGTTCTGGTCCGTGAAAGGATGTCTATGAAGGTACTGGACGATGTTGTGCAAGTGTTTGAACGTGCCACGGGTATGAAGGTAAACTGTGAGAAGTCAATGATCATGGGGTTGGGCACTTGGAAAGGGGGGCGGGGGGTAAGGTGAGTTATAATGTTGTTAAAAAGTGTGCGGTGTCGCTAAAGTTTGAGACACTTATGCAACATATGGGAATCTTTATTTAGGAAACGCTTTGCCACACAGTGGCTTCATCAGTCCAGTACAAAGCAGGAAGGTATAAGGAGAGGAGGAGTTTGAGGTAATCAGTCCCTCAGCCTGGAATCGATGTGTTCAGTCCATCAATCTTGTAGAATGTACAGCATAGGGTCATAGACATGGCTTATATACTGTAGTCAGGTGAGGTGAAGCAGGAGGAGGCAGGGTCATAGTGTAGACAGCCTGTACTGTCTGCAAAGAGAGCCCATGCTGTTTGCCAGCTGAGTTCCTATTTCGCACCATGCTCGTGCTGCCACCTATAGGCCTGCCACTTCAGTATGCCCAGACCTGCCTCTACCTCCCTCTCTCAGCGGCCTTCACTCAGACAACAAGGTCTCTCTCTCGTGGGCATGGCCCTCCCAGGCCATGGGCATTAACACACTGCCTGTGTACCCCACGACATTGCAAATAAAGTAAGAAGCCTCCGAATCTTTTATCATTACTTCCCGCTACCAAGAATCACCAATTAACCCATAATAATTGGTAGAAGCGGTGGTTGCAGAGGCTGTGTTGCCGAGGAGGGAAGGAAGAGGATTGAAGTTGTCTTCACTTCATCGCCCCACACAAGAAGCATCTGTCTCTCAACGAGTTATCCTGATGTCGTGTCTGCACGTTTCAGCATCCAGACACAGGTACAAGCAGGATTTGGCCGAAATTTACAGAATTTCTTCGAGAATTGTAAGTGGCATCCCTGTGACTCCACGCCACAGCATCCCATGCTGTTCAAGTCACGTGTTCAGCATATGGTTTTGCTGTTGTTGTTCAGCTCAGCATGGCTATTTCAGCAAGTCAGAGGTGAGTTTTGTGGTGATTTCTGCATCTACTGTGAGTGTTTCTCCTATGGTTGTGGGTGGGAGAGAAGGAAGAGGCCGGGTTCCTTGCCTCGTCCATGCTTGCCCTGCTGTACACCACACCATACACCACTCACCTTTGCTCTCACTCCCTCTGTTGTGTTTACTGCTATTTTCCATGTGAATTCATTGCCAGAGCTGTGTATCCGAGTGCCTGAGGCCACTCGAAGCCACGCGGATCACTAAGCCATGTGTAGACGAAGCCACATAGATCATGAAGCCACGTGGATCGGCAAGCCACATAGATCACAAAGCCACATGAGGTGTGGATGATGCCACGTGGATCTACAAGCCACATAGGTTACCTAGCCAAACGTCCCTAGCCACATGCTGTGGTCTGCTACTGCATCACTGATGTCACCTTATGATGTCACCCATGATGCTGCCCTACTTCACGATGTCACCGACAATGTTTGCTAATGTCACCTCGAGACGTCTGCTGATGTGACCTCGCGATGTCACCCCATGACATCACCTCATGATGTCACACCTGATCGAGTGTTAGTTTCACAATATGTTGTGTTGTCGAGAAGATAGAAAGAAGATATATGTTGTATGTTAATCAATTCCTCTCATTCAGTGTTCTCGCATGTTCGTGTATAGTTTAGTGTCAATTTTTGTACAGAAAAGCATCATTTGCTAGTATGCCATGTTGTACCGCCTGTTCAGTGTGGGTGTGTGCAGTTTTCCATTTGTCCTGTGTGGTCTTGAGCCTAGCTGTGTGACGACCACAGGTCTGCACCCAGACCACTGTGTAGCACCTCGTGTTACTTGTCACCCGGTGTGACCCGCACATTTGACAGCTGATATTAGTCAGCTCCGAGCATCTGAGCCTCTTATACAGAAAACTTTTTGTGTTCGTCACTCGTGATGCCCTGCAGAATCGTAACTGCTGCGATTCCCATTGAGATATGTTTCACTTCACCTCCAGACTGTCAGAGTGCAGTTATATGCAGAGAAACAAGTCTGGGGACGTTTAGACTAATCTCTTCTATAACTCCAACTGCCGAGAGAATGACACTCATCATGCCGCAGTTTAAACCCCGTCAGCAGGCACTGTGCCAGCCTCGTGTCACAAGCTTCAGTGAGCTCCTGCACAAAGATGATGTCACTTTGACTGCTAGCTCGCTCACTGCAGTGTGGTGTATGCTGTTACGACTCCCAGGTGTTTTGCCAAGTCGTCTCTACCACGACTCACTTCACGCTCGCCGGCAGTGACAGCCCCAGCGACAGTACCAGTCGAGAAATGTTCTCCTGAGTCGCCTGCCAGAAGAAGTCCTGCCCAGTTGCCGAGTACTGACGACGCCTCACTCGAGGGCACAATCAGGTTGTGCCCCCAAGTTGAGTGAAACCTGCAGCGACTCCTACAATGACTGCTTCACCGTTCCAGAGGAGACCATACCCTGTTACGTCACAGCTCAGCTGCAGCGATGTCTCCTGTGTTGCAGTATCTGTCCATACGCAGGAAGGCATGCAGTGATGCCCATTGATGCTCACTGCCTTAGACCATGATGTTCAGCACACCCTACTTTTTTTTCTTCCCTCCCTGTAGGAAGTTTTTTTTTACCCTGTCCGTGTATGTATATATATATATATATATATATATATATATATATATATATATATATATATATATATATATATATATATATATGTGTGTGTGTGTGTGTGTTTTTATTTTGTGTTCTGTGCCCTGTTCCTGCAATAGAGAGACCGAGCTCTTTTTTTATAGCCAGTCATGGTCAGGGACGACCATGGTGGCGCATGGCCGAGCAAATGTAGACAGCCTCTACTGTCTGCAAAGAGAGCCCATGCTGTCTGCCAACTGAGTTCATATTTTGTGCCATGCTCGTGCTGCCACCTATAGGCCTGCCACTTCAGTATGCCCAGACCTGCCTCTACCTCACTCGCTCAGTGGCCTTCACTCAGACATGGCAATCACTCAGGCCATGGACACTTAACACACTACATGTGTACCCCACGACATTGCAAAGAAAGTAAGAAGCCTCCAAAGCCTTTATCATTACTCCCCGCTCTGCAAGAATCACCAATAAATCCCAAAAACAATAGTGGTACCATCCACTAGTCGAAGTAGGTCTTCATGCAAAGGTTGGACAAGTTTTGAAGAATTCTTTGTATCAAGACCCCATGATGATGCAGTGTCCGACACTGCATCATCGTGGGATATTGATACAAAGAATTCTTCAAAACTTGTCCAACCTTCGGACGAAGACCTACTTCGACTAGTGGATGGTATCACTATGACCCCGCCACCTCCTGTTTTGCCTCACCTGACTACAGTATTTAAGCGCTTCTATGGCCCTATGCTGTACATTCTAGAAGACTGGACTGAACACTTCGACTCCAGGCTGAGGGACTGATTACCTCAAACTCCTCCTCTCCTTACACTTTTCTGCTTTGTATTGGACTGATGAAGCCAATGTGTGGCGAAACGTTTCCTCAATAAAGATTCCCATATGTTGTATAAGTGTCTCAACCTTCAGCACAATAGCGGCCACAGGTTGAGTGGGTTACTGTAGTTCGTACTCTGCTTGTTGGTAAATGGTTACAAAGAGCAGGTACTCCTGCAGGAAATTATTATTCTCATTTTTCTAAAGATAAGGAATTAGTATAACTTGCATACCTCAAGCTTCCCGAGAAATATAGACTAAAAATCAGAAAATAAAAATTGTTGGATGGATATTCATTAACTGACTTTGGAAAAGAGAAAGTGTTTCTCTTTAACAAGTGACGCTGTTCCAAAGGTGTAAATAGGAACTTTGATAAATTCTTGAAGAACTGTATGATACAATTTGTGCTGACCTCAGGAAAGGATCCTGATATTTTTAATATAGTTTTAGAATTAGGTGATAAATTCTTTGCTAATTAAAAACTTGGAGAAAGTAAAAATCATTCTCATTCGGAGTTTTCTCCGACTCGTTATAAACCAAACTCTAAATTTTATGGTCCTATGAAATATATGCCTAACATGAATTTTCAAGGACTTATGAACTTAAATGTGCAATGTCAAGGCAAAAACAATGGTAAGTCTAAAAATGGTCATGGCACGAATAATTTAAACCTCGATACTTGTTACTGTACAAAAAGAGCCACGTCGAAGAAATCTGGAGGTTCAGAGATCTGTCGAATATCCGCATCCGCATCCGTGGAACATCCGCACAGTTTCTTACATCTGCATCCTCATTTTACTACAAACAGATATCCACATATGCATCCGCATCCGCAAAATAAGTAATACATCCTCATACACTTCTGCATCCGCGGATATCTAAATTTTCACAACCGATACATCTCTAGATCAGAGTGCGGGACGAGGCAGCAGAACTCGCTTAGGTAACTTAATACAGTAATTCGTATTAAGTCTTCAAATCCCACCCGTTCTTTTGTTTGATTTACATAATAAGTAATTAGCAAATGTTAGTCAGTTGAGGGCTTTAACGAAATTTTACATTTATTTTGAGGTTACAAAAAATATTTTTACACCATAAAACTTCTTAATAATTATCAGATGAAAAATGGTATGGTGCTGTCAACAAGATATGGAAAAGACACTTATGATAAGTTCAGGATATTTATAATAGGAATCTTCTCTCCAGGAATGGCTTCTTCACTCCTAGTAATAATTGTACATACATAGTATACAGTACTAACAACATGAAGAATTATATACATGTGCAACACCAGCGTATCTTTAGTTGTAGACGTTTTGCCAATCAGTGGCTTTATTAACACAAGGACATAATGTGAAAAATGCAGAATAATACACAAAGAATGATACAGAGGACATCTCCACAAACTTCTTGCTTACTACCGGCTCATTTCTGGGTATGACATACAGCTACTGGGAATTCCAGCCAACCAATGACAATGTCTTTATCTGCTGCACGTCTCTCACCTGACGCAAGTAAATAGGCGCCAAGCTTCATGCATGTGCTTCAGATTCTTGAAGACTACGGTGTTCTTCACTAGCTGCAACACTGAAAGGCTGACTACCTCATATTTTGTATATAATTCTAAATTTTTCATATTATGTCCTTGTATTGCACTTATAAAGCCACTGGTTGGCGAAACGTCTACAAATCAAAATACCCTGATGTTGCACATGTACATAAGTTTTGTCCACAGTTATCAGCTGTTTTCAGGGACTGAGTTACATCTTTTAAGTCTGTTAATTAGGTCTCTGATAGGAATAAACTGCAGCTGTTACTTATTTCTTCGACGGGTGTGTGTGTGTGTGGGGGGGGGGATGAACGCCAAATTCTTAACTTACTAGTAATCTAGCGGTTTTTTAAGTTAATCTCATGCTTTTGGATCTGCTACAGACTCGACGTAAGAGATATTTAGGAAAGCATATACCCTTTTCGTGAGTTGCAAAAAACTGATTCACAAAATGGGAAGTATAGAGGATCCAGCCTCACCTATGTCTCAGCTGTGACTGCCAGGCAAACTCAGCTGCGCTCTCTACTCGACCACTGATGAGTCGCGCCACCACGTCCCTGGCGTGGACGTCGATGGTGCAAATTGTCATGATCTTCTGTCTCTGTTGCCTCGTTAACTCGCCCAGCAGAAGGGAGATAAGTGCATTCAGCTGCTGCACCTGCAGGTAAAGCCCCAGCCAAGTTAATTTGCTTAGTTTACTGTAATTAAATAATATCAGGCAAGTAAATAATTCTTTCGGGTAAAATAGGTAATAGACGAGTATACTGTAGTTAATATATCTTGCTCGCCTACAAGATATTATTAAATGTCAGACTAAATATGTTTTGTACTGAAAGTAGTATGTATGAATAATCAAAATTCAAGTAAATGTAAATCATCGAAACTTTTTCTGCAAGATGAGTAAATATAAGTTTTTTAAAGATGAACACACTGTAGAAAAAATATGAATTAGTAGAAATTTTCACATAAATGTAAGTAAATAACTCGTATCTCCTGTGAAAACAAATGGAGGTGATGAAATTAATGTGAAAAAAAGATGAATTCTGACATAAATATTAACAAATTTAAATTAATCTTAATTATAAAAATCTTCGAAATGGAGATGGATAAATGAAATATTTGAAAATGAGAACAAATGGAATCTTCGACTCTGTTGTGACAGTAAACAATAACACCAACGTAAAGAAATGGAGAGAAAACATATAAGAATAAAGGGACACTAGTCGGTCAACTGATGAAAATACGTAGGTGTAGAGTATACCTGGAGAGGGTTTCGGGGGCCAACGGCCTCGCAGTGGTTCAGGGCCTGATCAACCAGGCTGCTACTGCTGGCCGCACGCAGACCGACGTACGAACTACAGCCCGGTTGATCAGGTACTGATTTTAGGTGCCTGTCCAGCACATTCTTAAAAACAGCCAGGGGTCTATTGGTAATCTCCCCTTTTGTATGGTGGGAGGCAGTTGAACAGTGTTGAGCCCCTGACGCTTACTGTATTGTCTCTTTGCGTACTCGTGGCGTCCCTGCTTTTCATTGTGGGGATATTGCATCTCTTGCCGAATATTTTGTTGTCGTAGGGAGTGATTTTCGTGTGTAAATTTGAGACTAGACCCCTCTAGGGTTTTCCAAGTGAATATTATCATCTACCTTTCTCGCCTGAGTTCCAGGGAATATAAATCAAGGCACTTCAACCGTTCCCAGTACTTATACATGCCGTGAAAGTTCTCTGTACACTCTGCAGGTTTCCAATTTATTCTGCCTTGAAAGGGAAGGTTAGTGTACAGGAATATTCCAGCCATGAGAGAACAAGCGATTTGAAGAGAATCATCATGGGCTTTGCGTCCCTACTTTTGCAGTTCTTCATTATCTGTCCTATCATTTTTCATATCAGATGTGAAAGATACATTGTTGAGATCTTTGAAAGTGAGATGCTATGACATTATCACTCCCAGCCACACTATTGTGCGGCTGGAATTTGTTTTAATACTCCGATACTCGTTTAATTTCCTCGAATTTTCCATATAGGAGTAATTTACACGACAGTGTCATGTAAATTAGGGTGTTATGGCTTACACCTCTGTCTATGTCAGATATGAGGATGAGAAACAAATGGGAGCAAGTACTGTGCCTTGTGGAACAGAGTTTTTCTCTGTAGCCGCCTCAGACTTTACTTTGTTTACTATAACTCTATGTGTTCTATTTGACAGGAAGATATAGATCCATCTACCAGCTTTTCTTGTTATTCCTTTATGACGCATTTCGTGCACTATTACATGGTCGCACTTGTCAAAGACGTTCGCAAAGTTTGTATATACTACATTTGCATTTTCTTTGTCCTTCAGTGCATCCAAGACCTTGTTGACATAGTGGTCCAGTAGTTAGGACAGGCAGGAGAGACCTGCTCTAAACCAATGTTGCCCTGGGCTGTATAACTTATGGGCATCTAAGTGAGTGGCGATCTTGCTTCTTAGAACACTTTCAAATATTTTTATGATGTGAGACGCTAGTGCTATCAATTATATTATTTTAATAATACTTTGCTGTGCAAAGTTTTATGAGAACGAAATGATGTCACATTTCTTTATGACCATCTACAGCATGCAGCATGCTACATGCAGCATGCTACATGCAGCATGTAGCATGCAGCATGTAGCATGTTGCAGGCCTACTGATATATACTAAGCCGGTCATATATCTTTTAAACCTCAATAATACAAAAGCTCTTCATTCCTAAAATCATTCCATAATACAAATTTGTCCTACTTGATTCCTTTGCTGGGAGTCCTTCCTTGGATAGATGTTTTCGAAAATTTATTTACATTCCCTCTACTTACTCGGGATTTTAATTTGTTTAACTTAATCACATACTTTTTCATTCTATACATTCTGAAGCGTACATTATCCAGGCTTGTTTCTCCATTCTGTAATGCAAAGACCAGAATGTGGCCTTTCTAATGATATAACAATAATTGTAGACTTACCTTGGGGTTTAAGAAAACGTATTTTTTTTAAATGCTAAGAAGTTCATTAGCCTTATTACAAACACTTAAGTGCTGTCATCTTAGATTTGTACTAACGAGAACTCTTAAGTCTTTTATGAATTCAGTTTGATGAACGTGTGTTTTAATTAGCTCACAGGTGCCATGGTTATTTTATATTCCAATGATTAAAATATTTTGCTCACTTTTCCAGTCAAAACATCAACCAAGACAAATCATTCTGTATCTTCCCGATATCCTCAGAAATTAACCAAACCACAGAAAGGGTGGGGTTTGAATCCATGGTGAGTGAGTTTTAGTACTTGTCATGTCCCCCCCCCAATGGAAAGCAGGGGCGCCACGAGTACACTAAGAGACAACACAGTAAGTGTCAGGGGCCCAAGACTGTGCAACTGCCTCCCAGCATACATGATGGGATTACCAATAGATCTCTGACTATTTTTTAGTGTGTCATTGAACAGCATGAGTGAGATTAGGTTGACTAATCGCTAATTACAAGCTAAGGATTTATGTGCAAATTTGGAAATAAATATGACCGCGGCCATTTTCCACATATCTAGCATGATATTCATTTGCAGTGCTTAATGGTTTACCACGTTTCTCATTACATTCATTATGAACACCTAAAACAATTCGAACGGCCAGCGACTTTTGTCTGCTTCTCATAGAGCCGTGGGACTAGTGACTGTGGTCTTATGTATTATTCTGGAAATTCATATACACATTACTTCTTCATTATATACAAGAAATGCTATATGAAGAATAGATATTCCTTTTGTATTATCAGTAAGCAGACGTGAGTAATGTTGATGACATCTCATATATTTAATAAACTTATTCCAATATATACATGAAAGAAGACCTTTAGCTTGGTCGCTCGTTCCCTCTCAACTTAATTTCATTCGCTCTTTTGCTCTCCTCATTTCAGTATTGACTTCTGTTGAGATCAATATATTGTTTAATTAAATGACGTTAACACTGTCATAAATAAACGAGGAATTTAGCACCACTGTGAGTATGTGAAGTATTTAGCTAATTGCTAATGAATCGGTCACCTGTTTTCTGTAATAGTCCCTGAGGGCGTTTTCATAGCCTTCCTCCAGGCGTGAGAACGCTGCGTTTACTTCCACTGTCCAGTATATCTGAGTCCCAGTCAGCGCCACCTGTCAGAGGAAATTGATTATATATATAAATATATGTTTCATGATTAGAGTAGTAATGAATATATGAACAAACATTAGTAGTCTTCCTATATACTGTAAATTTGAACTTTCTATCAAACCGGTGGATCAGAACATCTAAAAATGGAAGGTTAAAATCTACTTCTTTCTCCACAGTGAATTTAATAAATGGAACAAGAACGTTAAGTCTCGGTAATAATGTGTTCACGTCCATATTAATGGACGAAACACGTAAGATGTCATCAACATATCTGAACGACTTAGCTTCACAGGACAGGATATCTTTCACCATCTTGGTCTAAAAAACTCCATAAACATTGCTTAATAGAGGAGACCATAGAAATATTTCCTTTAGCCATTCTCTACCGTTGAGCGTAATAATTCCCTTCAAACTCCTACTTACAACCACCTACACACAACTTAACCAACTCAGTAATAGTGTTCTTGTCAATCGGCGGGGAGAACTTATCTAATTCTTCATCCAAATAGAATAAGAGATCCGGAATAGGAACTCGGGTAAACATCACATATACTTCAAAATTTACTAGTGTAAAATCATTGTACAAATTCAAATTCTGTAATTTGCCAATGAGATCAACGTTGTTTTTTACGTGGGCGTTGGAGTTAATACTTTTACGAACCATTTGGACAGGTCATATGTCGCCTAACTAATAATAGATCTCGATGGAAAACCCGACTTAGGAGTTTTAATCAAACCGTTCATATAAGGGAGTGTCGCCGACCTAGCTGACAATTGTGTGTACTCACCTAATTGTACTCACCTAATTGTGGTTGCAGGGGTCGAGACTCAGCTCCTGGCCCCGCCTCTTCACTGATCGCTACTAGGTCCTCCCTCTCTCTGCTTCCTGAGCTGTATCATACCTCTCCTTAAAACTATGTATGGTTCCTGCCTCCACTACTTCACTTGCTAGGCTATTCCACTTCCTGACAACTCTATGACTGAAGAAATACTTCCTAACGTCCCTGTGACTCGTCTGAGTCTTCAGCTTCCAGTTGTGACCCCTTGTCCCTGTGTCCCCTCTCTGGAACATCCTATCTCTGTCCACCTTGTCTATTCCCCGCTGTATCTTGTATGTCGTTATCATGTCTCCCCTGACCCTTCTGTCCTCCAGTGTCGTCAGTCCGATTTCCCTCAACCTTTCCTCGTACGACATTTCCCTGAGCTCTGGGACTAGCCTTGTTGCAAACCTTTGTACTTTCTCTAACTTCTTGACATGCTTGACCAGGTGTGGGTTCCAGACTGGTGCTGCATACTCCAGTATGGGCCTAACATACACAGTGTACAGTGTCTTGAACGATTCCTTATTAAGGTATCGGAACGCTATTCTCAGGTTTGCCAGGCGCCCGTATGCTGCAGCAGTTATTTGGTTGATGTGTCCCTCCGGTGATGTGCTCGGTGTTATGGTCACCCCAAGGTCTTTCTCCCTGAGTGAGGTCTGTAGTCTTTGTCCACCTAGCCTATACTCTGTCTGCGGTCTTCTTTGCCCTTCCCCAATCTTCATGACTTTGCATTTGGCTGGATTGAATTCGAGAAGCCAGTTACTGGACCACATGTCCAGCCTGTCCAGGTCTCTTTGCAGTCCTGCCTCATCCTCATCCGATTTAATTCTTCTCATCAACTTCACATCATCTGCGAACAGGGACACTTCAGAGTCTATTCCTTCCATCATGTCGTTCACATATATCAAAAATAGCACTGGTCCTAGAACTGACCTCTGTGGGACCCTGCTCGTCACAGGCGCCCACTGTGATACCTCTTCACGTACCATGACTCGTTGCTGCCTCCCTGTCAGGTATTCCCTGATCCATTGCAGTGCCCTCCCTGTTACATGCGCCTGATCCTCCAGCTTCTGCACTAATCTCTTGTGGGGAACTGTGTCAAAGGCCTTCCTGCAGTCTAGGAAAACGCAATCTACCCACCCCTCTCTCTCGTGTCTTACTTCTGTTACCTTGTCATAAAACTCCAGGAGGTTTGTGATACAAGATTTGCCTTCCATGAACCCATGCTGGTTTTCATTTATAATCTTGTTCCTTTCCAGGTGTTCGACCACTCTCCTCCTGATAATCTTCTCCATGACTTTGCACACAATACATGTCAGAGACACAGGTCTGTAGTTTAGCGCCTCGTTTCTGTTTCCTTTCTTAAATATGGGGAATACATTAGCTGTCTTCCATTTCTCAGGTAGTTGCCCAGTTTCAAGGGATGTGTTGAAGATTGTGGTTAGAGGCACGCACAGCATCTCTGCTCCTTCTCTAAGGACCCATGGGGAGATGTTGTCCGGTCCCATCGCCTTTGAGGTGTCAAGGTCACTTAGCAGCTTCTTCACCTCCTCCTCAGTTGTTCGTATGTCATCCAACACTTGTTGGTATATTCCCTCTTGATGTTCCCTTCTGTGCTGTCTACCCACAGTCCTTCCTGTCTCTACTGTAAAAACTTCCTTAAATCTCCTGTTCAGCTCCTCACATACCTCCTGATCATTTCTTGTGAGTTCTCCACCTTCTGTCCTTAATCTGATCACCTGGTCTTTGACTGTTGTCTTCCTCCCGATGTGGCTATGCAACAGTTTCGGGTCAGTCTTGATTCTCGATGCTATGTCATTTTCAAACTGTCGCTGGGCCTCCCTCCTTACCTGTGCATACTCATTCCTGGCTCTGCGACTGATCTCCCTATTTTCGTGTGTTCTCTGCCTTCTGTACTTTTTCCATTCTCTATTGCACTTTGTGTTTGCCTCCTTACACCGTCGGGTAAACCAGGGGCTCGTTCTGGTCTTCTCGTTGTTACTGTTGCCCTTGGGAATAAACCTCTCCACTGCCTCCTTGCATTTTGTTGTTACATATTCCGTAATTTCATTTACTGGCTTTCCTGCCAGTTCTCTGTCCCACTGGACCTCCCGCAGGAAGTTCTTCAACCCTGTGTAGTCCCCTCTTTTATAGTCAGGCTTTTCCCATTCAACTCCTGTTATTCTCTCCACTTGCAGCTCTATGTATTCAAAGCACAGAACCACGTGGTCGCTAGCTCCTAGGGGACTCTCATACTTGATGTCCTCAATGTCTGAGCTGCCCAGGGTGAACACAAGGTCCAATGTTGTTGTTGTGTGTGTGTGTGTGTGTGTGTGTATATACGTACTCACCTATATGTTTTCATCTATATGTGGTTGCAGGGGTCGCTTCATAGCTCCTGGCCTCGCCTCTTCTCTGGTTTATACTATGTCACTCTCTCCCCACTCCTAGAGCTTTATCATACCTCTTCTTAGACCTATGTATGGAACTTGCAAGAATCCACTACTTTGCTCTTCAGATCATTCCACTTCCTGACAACTCGATGGGTAAAGAAGTACTTCCAAACATCCCTATAACTCAACTAGGTTTCAGCTTCCAGTTGTATTCCCTTGTTCCTGTGTTCCATCTCTGAAACATTCGAGCTCTGTCCACCTTGTCAATTCCTCTCAGTATTTTATACATCCCCCCCTACCCCTCCTATCCTCTAATGTCATCAGGTTGAGCTCCCTTAGCCTCTCCTCGTAAGACATATCCCTCAGTTCCGGGACTACTCTTGTTGCAAACTTTTGCACTTTCTCCAATTTCTTGACGTGTTTGATTAGGTATGGGTTACATACTGGTACTGCACACTCCAGTATGAGCCTGTTGTACACGGTGTACAGTGTTGTGAATGACTCCTTACTTAAATGTCGAATTGCTATTCTCAGGTTTGTCAAGCTCCCATTTGCTGCAGCAGTTATTTGATTAATGTACGCCTCAGGAGACATGCTCGGTATAATGCTTGCTCCAAGATCCTTTTATGTAAGTGAAGTTTGCTGCCTTTAATCCCCTAACCTTTACTCCGTCTGTGGTCTTCTCTGTCCTTCCCCAGTCTTCATGATTTTGCACTTGTTGGGGTTAAACTCCAGGAGCTATTTGTAGGACCAGACTTGTAGATTATCCAGATTTTCTTGTAATCTTACCTGATCTTCACTCGCTTGTATTCTCCTTGACAGTTTTACATCAACAGCGAACAGTGACACGTCTGAGTCTATTCCTTCCATTATGTCATTCACGTATACAGCAAACAGCACCGGACCTTGGACTGACCCTTGTGGAGCCCCACTCGACACATGCGCCCATTCTAATACTTCATCACGTACCAACACTCGTTGTTTCCTCTATGTCAGGTATTCCCTGATCCACTGCAGTACTTTCCCTACTATTTCTGGCTGCTCCTCTAGTTTTTCAACCAGTCTCTTGTGTAGTACTGTCAAAAGCGTTCTTGCAGTCCAAAAAGATGCAATCTACCCATTCCTCTCTCTCCTGTCATACATTATCGCAGAACTCAAGCAGATTTGTGACATAGGATTTCCCATCTCTGAAGCCGTGCTGATTGCCATGATGAGCCCAATGGTTTCAATGTGCTCCACCACTCTTCTCCTGAAAAACTTCTCCACGACTTTGCATATTATACATGTCAGTTACACTGGTTTGTAGTTTAACGCTGCCTGCTTATCTCCTTTCTTAAAGACTCTTACTACATTGCTGTTTTCCACACTTCAGGTAGTTGCCCCGTTTCGATAAACGAGTTGACGATTGTTGTTAGTGGTACACCCAGCACCTCTGCGCCCTCTCTCAGGACCCACTAAAAAATGTCTCGTCCCACCATCTTTGATGTATCTAGTTTACATAGCCGCCTCTTCACCTCATTCTCCGTTGTGTGTAGTTTGTCCAACACTATTTGGTGTACCCTACCAATCCAGTCCACTGTAGTCCAGTCTGTCTCCAATGAAAACATCCTTAAATCTCTTGTTTAGCTCTTCACATACTTCTTTGTCATTTCTTGTGATCTACCTTCCTTCCTTCCTCAGTCTGATTACCTGGTCCTTGATTGTTGTTTTTCTCCTTATTAGCTGTACAATAGTGTTGTGTCAGATCTGGCCTTCGATGGTATTTCAGTCTTGTATTGCCGCTGGGCCTCCTTATCCATGCATATTCATTTCTAGTTCTTTTGCTTATCTCCTTATTTTCCTAGGTCCTTTGTCTTCTATAATTTTTCCATTCTCTAACGCACTTAGTTTGGGTCTCTTTACACCTCTGGGTGAATCAAGGGTTCATTGTGATCTCCCCATTGATTCTGTTTGTATTTTGTAGTCACGTATTTCATCATTTCATTCACTGTTTTTCCGACCAGTTGGACCTGACTAGCTTGTGCTGCTGGGTCTGATGCCGTGCTCCTTCGTTAAGTGGAAGTGACCTGACTAGGTGGGTCATTGGGCTAAGCCGGGGGGGAGACATGGACCTGCTTTGAATTGGTCAGTAGGCCTGCTGCAGTGATCCTTCTTTCTTATGTTCTTATGTTTCCCACTGTACCTCGTGCAGGAAATTCCTCATACCTGTGTCGTCCCGTCTTTTATAGTTCAGCTTCTCATATTCTACCTGTGCTGTTTCCCTTTTTAATTTTAGCTCCTCTACAATGTAAAGCTCAGGACCATGTGATCACTAGCTCCGAGGGGCCTTTCATATGTGATGTCTAAAAGTCTGAACTACTCAGTGTGAATATGAAGTCCAGCCTTGCTGGTTCGTCCTCTCCTCACTCTGGTAGTGTCCTTAACATGCTGATGCATGAGATTTTCCAGTACCACCTCCATTATGTTAGCCCTCCACAGTCAGTCTTCTTGTGATTGGAATCACCCACAACTATTAACTTTGCCCGGCCCTGCCCTGCCCATGTTGGCCTCTCTGGCAACCTCAGCTTTCATCATATTCTTGTTAGGTAAGACACATATGCAACATATGGCCTCTTGCTATTCAGTGGCTGGTTGTACATCATTGCAATCACCACCTTGGGACCCCAGTCTTAAGTGTTTCCCTTCTGTCCACTCCTTCCAACCAACTCCTCAACAGTCCACTGTTTCTCTTGTGAGTAGTGTAACTCCACCTCTTCTGTTCTCTCTGTCTTTCCTCGTGTGTGTGTGTGTGTGTGTGTGTGTGTGTGTGTGTGTGTGTGTGTGTGTGTGTGTGTGTGTGTGTGGGTGGGTGTGTGTGTGTGTGTGTGTGTGTGTGGGTGGGTGTGTGTGTCTTCTCAATAGTAAACCTAGATATTTTGTCCAGTAGCGTAATTCCGATCTACTAGAAAGACTTAAGAACAAACCTGGGCTGGGTAATCTCCTACCCACTGGTCTCTAGGGCGGTCCTCATAAGCAGCCACAGCATCCGTCATCCTTGCTCTCACCGTCGCCCGCATCACTTCTAAGATGCTCATCAACCATTTCTCGACCTGAAATGGAAAATGAGAGATGACTGATCTGTATCGTACAATGTATGGGATCCAGTACTGGATGCTGAACAATGTAGTGTGCGGACCAGTGCTCAGTGGAGAAGGTCAGTTCTCACAGGACCAATACTGACTAAAACAGGACAGTGACAGTATAGAGTGCAGTACTTATTGCTGAATGATAGGTTCCGAAGACCAATATTTTTCATGGAAAATTAAACATTTAAAATCAGTACTCACAGGCACGCGATAATTAGAATTTGAGTAACTGTGCTGAAAAGTGAAGGAACAGATCGTGAGGACCAGTACTCAAAGATGAACGATATGAGGACCAATTTTCCCAGAGAATGATAGTTGAGAACCAGTTCTCACATGTGAATGCTAGTTCAAGTTTGAGGACCAGTTCTCACAAGTAATTCATAATTATATGAGAACAAGTTCTCACAAGTGAATGATAATTATAGAGGACCAGTTTTCAGAAGTGAATTATATTTATAATATGAGGACCATTTTACGTAAGTGAATGATGATAACAGTAAAAGAAACAATTCTCACAAGTGAATGAAAATAACGATATGAGAAACAGTTCTCACACGTCAAAGATAATGAGAGTTTAAAGGCTGAATTTTATGAGATGTACCATTAGCTGGAGGACAACGTAAGACTGGGAAGTTGTACTTACTGGACCGGTGCAGTTAGTGACGTTCTCAAACTCGACGTACTCGCCGTCCTTGGCCGTCATGCCCACGGCGGCAGTGGCGTCGCTAGAGTCGTCCTCGGAAAATTTGAGGCAGGCAATACTATCAAACAACTTAGTGAGGTGCCTGCCAGTGTATAGAACCCGAGTTAGCTCTATCTTCTTTAGACAAGCAAACACACACACATATGTACAAACACACGCCGAATAGGCCAAACTCCTTTAAAAAGTAAACTATTCCCAATTTTTTAAGAGATTGATATATATATATATATATATATATATATATATATATATATATATATATATATATATATATATATATATATATATATGTCGTGCCGAATAGGCAGAACTTGCGATCTTGGCTTAAATAGCAATTCTCATCTTGCCATATAGGACAAGCGAAAATTTGTGTATGCAATAATTTCGCCAAAATCATTCTGAACCTAACGAAAAAAATATATTTCACTGTGTTTGTTTAGTATTAAATTATTGTAAACAAATCTAAAATATATTTAGTTGGGTTAGGCTAAAATAAATTGTTCTTGTTATAATAAGGTTAGGTAAGTTTTCTAAGATTCTTTTGGTGCAAAATTAAAATTTTTTACATTAACATTAATGAAAAAAATATATCTTTAAATGTATAAGAGAAAATTTTAGAAAGGACTTAATTTTAAATGAGTTCTTGCTAATTGACCAGTTTTACATATTCGGCACGACATATATATATATAATAATGAAAAAAATATATCTTTAAATGTATAAGAGAAAATTTTAGAAAGGACTTAATTTTAAATGAGTTCTTGCTAATTGGCCAGTTTTGCATATTCGGCACGACATATATATATATATATATATATATATATATATATATATATATATATATATATATATATATATATATATATATATATATATATATATCTGTATGTATGAGTGTGTGTGTGTGTGTGTGTGTGTCGTGCCGAATATGTAAAACTGGTCAATTAGCAAGAACTCATTTAAAATTAAATCCTTTCTAAAATTTTCTCTTATACGTTTAAAGATATATATTTTTCATTAATACTGATGTAAAAAATTATAATTTTGCACCAAAAGGAACTTAGAAAACTTACCTAACCTTATTATAACAAACGCAATTTATTTTAGCCTAACCCAACTAAATATATTTTAGATTTGTTTACAGTAACTTAATACTAAACAAACACAGTGAAATATATTTTTTTCGTTAGGTTCAGAATGATTTTGGCGAAATTATTGCATACACAAATTTTCACTTGTCCTATATGGCAAAATGAGCGTTGCTATTTAAGCCAAGATCGCAAGTTCTGCCTATTCGGCACGACATATATATATATATATATATATATATATATATATATATATATATATATATATATATATATATAAGAACAGAAGAACATAAGAATGGAGGAACACTGCAAAAGGCCTACTGGCCCATGCGAGGAAGGTCCTTATCAAAACGACCTCTACCTAAAGCTACCCAAAAAATAACTCCCGTACTCAATGACGCCAATCAAACCCAGCCGCTCCCACTCATATATTTGTCCAGTCTCTTATTAAAGCTACCCAAGGTCCTAGCCTCCATCAACCTACTGGGAAGACTGTTCCACGCATCTACAACTCTGTTAGAAAACCAGTACTTATCTATGTCCTTTCTAAATCTAAATTTATCCAACTTAAAACCATTATTTCTGGTTCTTACCTGGTTCGACACCCTCAGTATTTTATTAATATCTCCCTTGCTTATGCCCGTCATCCACTTATACACTTCAATGATATCTCCCCTCATTCTACGCCTCTCCAGAGAGTGGAGATTTAAGGCTAGAAGTCTATCTTCATACGGGAGGTTCCTTACACAGTAAATCATTTTAGTCATTCTTCTCTGTATGTTCTCTAATGAGTCTATATCCATCCTGTAGTAATAAATGGTATAAAATACCGACACAATGAAAATATAAACACATATGCAGTATAATGTGATCCTTTATTGACAACGTTTCGCCCACACAGTGGGCTTTTTCAAGTCACAAACAGATCTGAACATTAAAATGGGGTGGAAGGTACGTTAGTATTTATAGTCAGGTTCAGAATGTTGAGGTCAGGTGGAGAATGCTGCATCTGATGATCTACTGAGTGGGGTTATAGAGTCTAAAATCTTGGGTAGCTTGGAAGGGAGATTGGATAAGTTTGTGAGCAGACTTTCTGCAGTGTTCTTCCATTCCTATGTTCTTATGTGGGATAGCGATGAAGTTTCTTGGCAAGGGGTTCAGCAATGTTATAGAAGCCATTTTTCGGGTTGAAGTTGTCGGATATAGAGATAAGCGATGATTCCAGGATTCTTCGGTATTGAGTGTTGTCTTCTCTGGTGATAAGTCTTGAGTTTCTGTGACTTGAAAAAGCCCACTGTGTTGGCGAAACGTTGTCAATAAAGGATCACATTAAACTGCATATGTGTTTATATTTCCATTGTGTCGGTATTTTATACCATTTATTTCCGACAATGGACTTGCTTGATACAACTTTCTTAACTTTATATATATATATATATATATATATATATATATATATATATCAATAACAACACTGCGGCTAGCCAAGGACTCGAACCCATGCTGCTTTGGCCTGCCTCATGGTTCGCAAAAATTCATGACGCCTTAATCCACTGGAACTGAATGTTATACTC
This sequence comes from Cherax quadricarinatus, assembly GCF_038502225.1. NCBI lineage: Eukaryota > Metazoa > Arthropoda > Malacostraca > Decapoda > Parastacidae > Cherax > Cherax quadricarinatus. The sequence goes on from NC_091318.1 coordinate 2,057,976, forward strand.
GCTACCCAAGGACACACGATGGTGTGGATGACTCTAGGCTAATTTCATTCTAGTCCCTGTTTGGTGTACTAGTACAACGAGCAGTATTTTATATTATTTTGTCCACGAACGAGTGGTATTCATCAATAACAACACTGCGACTAGCCAAGGACTCGAACCCATGCTGCTTTGGCCTGCCTCATGATGGGCGAAAACTCATGACGCCTTAAATCTTCTAAGAATATTCGGAAGGATAAATTCTGGTTATATGGGAGGACCAGCATATTCTTGGTCTGAGGTGTTATCCTAGATTCTGTTCTATAATAAGTTGTCTTAGCTGCCAGCAAGGTAGATTCCACAAACACCATAGGATACCGCAGTTTTATGCCAATGTCAAATATTTTCCTAATTTCTTCATCTAGGATCTCCGGACTGCACACTCTACAGGCTCTCAAAAATATAGTAAGAAATACACTACTTTTGACTCTAGTCTCAAGGTTGGAATAGTAGCGAATGTATGAACACACATTTGTGGCCTTCCTATATACTGTGAACTTTAAACTTTCTATCAACTCGGTGTATCAATACATCTAAGAATGGAAGTTTACTGTCTACCTCTTTCTCCACGGTGAATTTAATAGGCTGGACTAAAGCGTGAAGTCTTGGTAAAAACGTTTTCAGGGCCATATCGTGTGGACAAAGACACAAGATGTCGTCCATATATCTGAATTATTTAGCTCTACATGGCAGGATATCTTTCTACAGTCTAGCCTCGAAAAAATTTCATATACAGATTTCTCAATAAGGGGGACAAAGGTTTACCCATCGCCATTCCCTGTTTTTGAGCATAGTATTTCCCCTCAAACTCTAACTTGCAATCAACTACACACAGCTTAATCAATTCAATAATGATATTTTTATCAAAAGGCAAAGAGAACTCGTCTAATTCTTCTTCCAAATAAAATAGCAAGTCTGGGACAGGGACTCTCGTGAAGAACGCAGTGACATCAAAACTAAAAATTATAAAATCATTAGACATGTTCATATTTTGAAATTGGTCGATGAGATCAACATTGTTTTTAAGTGGGCTTCAGAAATGCTGCCAAGCAAAGGAGTTAGTATTTTTACTAACCATTTTAACAAGGCATGTGATGCTGATCCTAGAGAAATAATTATAGGTCTGGCTGGAAAACCTGGCTTGTGGGTTTAACCCTTTGAAGGTCCAAGTGGCCTTGTCCACAGGGTCCAAGAATTTAAAAAAAATGTTTTTTTTTTTATATTTTCTTAGGAAATGGCAAAGAATCTTTTTTCTGAATGTAATAAAACAAAAAGTATGAAATTTGGTGGAAAACTGATGAAATTACACTATTGTGAATTTTACTGTGTCAGAGATATTCACTCATCGGCGATTTTGCCCACTTTGCCTCCTATTTTAGGCCAATTACATTATTCCAGTCGACCAAATTCTTAGCTATTTTGCTAGTATTACTTCTACTTTATCTACTGAGCACAAGAAACTGCCCATTCAACTACCCAATAAAGTGATCAGAAATTGGTAATTTGGTGAATTTCACTCAAAGTTCAAAATATTCCAATTTCAAAATAGGATCCAGAATGAACAATGCAGGCATTCCTGTCACTAAAATAACATTTCCTCTGTTTATCAGTTATGTTTCCAGGCATTACAGATGAATTCCATTTTAATTTTTTTATTTATATAAAGAATTTTTATTCACACAAAAAATTAGAAGATTTACTGTTATGCAGTATTCATGAATGTATATTGGACCCCCCAGTTGACGTGTATTGAATGTGCGATGTGATTTGTTTACTCTTGAGCATTCGGCAAAAATCGAACATTTCCGCTAATTGGAGCTCAATTTCAAGCTACTTTCAGTACTAAAATAGAAAAAATCATCTTTATTTCTGTAACATATCTTCCATTCTGTCAAATGAGACCAAGAAACCACAAATACTACTATAAGAACCACATGAAAATACGCCACAGACTTGGTGCTTTAATCGAAAAAAGTTGCAGTTTTTTTTCTCACTATGCACAGTGTGCTGCAGGATTTGTTTTATATGGTGCACACTTATCTCATAGATCCATTTTCTCATATCCAGGCCCAAATTTACCACTCGCAGCTTATATGAGTGAGCTGAGCTCATGATGTAGAACTACGGCTTGGACCCTGTGGACAAGGCGTAGATCTACGGCTTGGACCCTTAAAGGGTTAATCAAACTGTACATGTAAGGGAGTGTCACAGATCTCCCCAATAACTGTTTAATTCCTCATGACCTCTCAGTAAGGATCTAAGTTGTTTATTAAATTTACTATTAACCTGGTCCAATGGGTTCTTATTAAGGGGCACGTAAGTCTTCTAATAATGTGTTCATTTTCCTGCTATAATTTACCTTGTCCCTAATAAGCATCACATTTGCTTTGTCCGCTTTCGTAAGATAAAGTCGAGGATCTTTCTTTTTTTAATAAATCTTTGAGGACAATTCGGTTCAACAGGTCTGAGAAAAGCTCCATATACCATGTCTTTACAGACGTTGAACGTTGCAGGAGATAGGTACCCTTGTTTTTCCAAATTGCAAAAAGATTGGCAAGGTCAACATAATTAATGTCCCCACTAGCAGGCGCGAAACTTAACCCATATCCCAGTGGTGTCTGCTGGTGACGAGTAAGTTCAACAATCGACAGGCAGATAGCGAACTCCGGGTTAGCATGTTGAGACCAGCCACTTTGTGCTACGAGATCGTTTAGTTTCCTAGTATGTACATTCCGTTTTCCGTTTCATTATTCTCAATCTCCTATCTATGAAATCTAGTAAATGATCTTGCCACACAGGTGGTACAATGTTGAAAAACTTTTGTTTGACTTTTCTAACTTCAATAAATAACATTTTTCTTTCGTTTTTAAGCAGATCAATATTCTTAGTAATCACTAACCTGTGGAGTTGATCAAATGGGGTCGACGACAGATTAACTAACCTGTTTTGTAGAAGCGATTTCGGTAATACCTGTTCACTGAGGCACTTTCGTAAAAATACTAATTTTAAGGAAGCTTTGTGGGCCTTAAGAAGTACAGATTTGTAAGAGGAAACAACAAGGGAAGAGAAAGGAAAAAGTTTAGAGAACTGAGGTAAGATTTCGCAAGTGGTATTCATATTATGCAAATACCGCAAACTATGTGATACAGGATGCACAACAACCGCGGGGGCAGTAGAATGATATCTCTAGGCCTTTCGTGTTGCAATCAACACATCATCAGGAGCTTGCAAATTTATATATATTAGATTTCAAGAATGCGTTTAATCTCCTGAAAAGAGACGTGGTATTAGCAGCGGTACAAGAACATTCTCCTGATCTCTTCCCTTTTGTTTCAGCTGGATATAGCAAGGAATCAATGCTCCTGTTTAGAGAGCATGAAATCACATCATCGGAGGGTGTCCAACAAGGAGATCCTCTTTCACCATTTCTCTTCTATATAGCAGTTAGGGAAATCACAGTCAGACTGACCAGTGAGCTAAACATCTGGTTCCTGGGTGATGGCACACTAGCAGGCACAAAGGAGTCTCTCTTAGGTGATCTTAAACAAGTGATGACACGGGGACAGGAAATGGGTCTCATCCTGAATCCATCCAAATGTGAAATCATCTCAGTCAATCAACAAGTGATAAATGCAGTGAGATCAAAACTACCAGGAGCATCAGTCATTGCCCCCACAAATAGTGTCTTGCCTGGAGCACCTCTGGGAAGCAATTCCATTGACACAATTCTCAGGGAGAAATTGGAAGAGTTGAGGAGAATGGAATAACGAATAGGCAGTCTGGACACCCATGAATATGACAGTATCCTGAGGCAGATTTTTACGAAAGTACTTAACCTTACTCTAGAAGACGGGCAGTGGAACCAAGCTACACTTCCAGTCAGACTAGAAGGCATTGGTGTCCGCAAGTCATCACAGATTGAGCTACCTGCTTATCTGTCCTCATGCATAGCATCCAGAGGGCTTGTAGCAGCGATTCTCCCTGAACATCTTAGGGGCAAGATTGGAGTCCCGGACCAAAAGTTCATTGACGGAACCATGATCTGGGATAATGTAATGGGCTCTGAAACCAATCCTGCTCCCCCCCCCAACAGCTACAAACAATCGCACTGGGATGGCCCAATAGTGGAAAATATAGCCTCAACAATGCTTCAGAAGGGAAGGATAGAGCCTGGCAGTAAGAGCTCCTCATGCAGGGGACTTTCTGTTGGCTGTTCCCAACTCCATCCTTGGCACACGCCTCGACCCATAGACCATCTGCATTGGTGTTTCCCTTCGGCTTGCCGCCCCCATTCTCGCCGAACACAGGTGTATTTGTGGCAGTGAAGCAGCAGACCGATTCGGGTACCATGGTCTTGTGTGCCGTAAATCCGAGTGAAAGATTGCAAGACATGAGAAGGTTAATAACATTATCAAGAGGAGCCTCACAACAGCCGGATGCCCAGCAGTAAGGGAGCCACCCTAACTATGCAGATCTGATGGCAGCGAGAAGCATCCAGATTGTATCACCCTTCAAGCCTGGATAGAAGGGAAGCAGGTGGTGTGGGACTATACCTATCTCCAATACACCAGAGAGGAAGGGGGGGGCAGCTGCCAGCTTCAGGGAGTCCCAAAAGTCTAGAAAATATGGAAAACTTGCCCATCATTATATGTTTGTTCCCATAGGCTTAGAGACCCTTGGCTCATGGGGAAAGAGTGCATCTAAGTTCCTTAAGGAGCTAGGAAAAAGACTCATCAGGGTAACTAGGGATCCCAGGGAAGCTAGTTTTCTGTTCCAGCGACTCAGCGCTGCTGCTCAGAGGGGCAATGCCTACTGTATTTCGGGTACACGCCCCAGCTCTGAAGAGCTGGATGAGATTTTCGCATTATAATCAGTGACAAACATGTAATAATATGTACTAGACATGTACTTGTATATGCCATCTTTATATCAACACTGTATCTCTTGAATCTTCTGTACCATATTATGTAATAAAATATACCTATTGGTAAAAAGAATGAAAAGATGGGGTGGTAGGGGAAGTGGAATATTCAAACGGCTTCAGGAAGAAATCTAAATATTCTTCCTTGAAGCCTTTTTATCCACCAGACGTGGACCCCATCTATATATATATATATATATATATATATATATATATATATATATATATATATATATATATATATATATATATATATATATATATATATATATATATATATATATGTATAAAGGCAAAGGGGACAAAAGAGAGTGCAAAAATTATAGGGGGATAAGTCTGTTGAGTATACCTGGGAAAGTGTATGGTAGAGTTATTATTGAAAGAATTAATAGTAAGACGGAGAATAGGATAGCAGATGAACAAGGAGGCTTTAGGAAAGGTAGGGGGTGTGTGGACCAGGTGTTTACAGTGAAACATATAAGTAAACAGTATTTAGATAAGGCTAAAGAGGTTTTTGTGGCATTAATGGATTTGGAAAAGGCGTATGACAGGGTGGATAGGGGGACAATGTGGCAGATGTTGCAGGTGTATGGTGTAGGAGGTAGGTTACTGAAAGCAGTGAAGAGTTTTTACGAGGATAGTGAGGCTCAAGTTAGAGTTTGTAGGAGAGAGGGAGATTATTTCCCAGTAAAAGTAAGCTTTAGACAAGGATGTGTGATGTCACCGTGGTTGTTTAATATATTTATAGATGAGGATGTAAGAGAAGTAAATGCGAGGGTCTTGGCAAGAGGCGTGAAATTAAAAGATAAAGAATCACACATAAAGTGGGAGTTGTCACAGTTGCTCTTTGCTGATGACACTGTGCTCTTGGGAGATTCTGAAGAGAAGTTGCAGAGGTTGGTGGATGAATTTGGTAGGGTATGTAAAAGAAGAAAATTAAAAGTAAATACAGGAAAGAGTAAGGGTATGAGGATAACAAAAAGATTAGGTGATGAAAGATTGGATATCAGATTGGAGGGAGAGAGTATGGAGGAGGTGAATGTATTCAGATATTTGGGAGTGGACGTGTCAGCGGATGGGTCTATTAAGGATGAGGTGAATCATAGAATTGATGAGGAGAAAAGGGTGAGCGGTGCACTTAGGAGTCTGTGGAGACAAAGAACTTTGTCCTTGGAGGCAAAGAGGGGAATGTATGAGAGAATAGTTTTACCAACGCTCTTATATGGGTGTGAAGCATGGGTGATGAATGTTGCAGCGAGGAGAAGGCTGGAGGCAGTGGAGATGTCATGTCTGAGGGCAATGTGTGGTGTGAATATAATGCAGAGAATTCGTAGTTTGGAAGTTAAGAGGAGGTGCAGGATTGCCAAAACTGTTGTCCAGAGGGCTGAGGAAGGGTTGTTGAGGTGGTTCGGACATGTAGAGAGAATGGAGGGAAGCAGAATGACTTCAAGAGTGTATCAGTCTGTAGTGGAAGGAAGGCGGGGTAGGGGTCGGCCTAGGAAAACTTGGAAGGAGGGGGTAAAGGAGGTTTTGTGTGCGAGGGGCTTGGACTTCCAGCGGGCATGCGTGAGCGTGTTTGATAGGAGTGAATGGAGACAAATGGTTTTTAATACTTGACGTGCTGTTGGAGTGTGAGCAAAGTAACATTTATGAAGGGGTTCAGGGAAACCGGCAGGCCGGACTTGAGTCCTGGAGATGGGAAGTACAGTGCCTGCACTCTGAAGGAGGGGTGTTAATGTTGCAGTTTAAAAACTGTAGTGTAAAGCACCCTTCTGGCAAGACAGTGATGGGGTGAATGATGGTGAAAGTTTTTCTTTTTCGGGCCACCCTGCCTTGGTAGGAATCGGCCAGCGTGCTAATAAAAATAATTAATATATATATATATATATATATATATATATATATATATATATATATATATATATATATATATATATATATATATATATATATAGAGAGAGAGAGAGAGAGAGAGAGAGAGAGAAATTCAAGTAATTTATTAGACTGTCAGGTAAACTGGAGTACAGGGAATGGACGCTGCCCACAGATGACGCCTGATGAGTATTTAATATTATTTTAATGTTCATAATTTTTTTATTAAGAATATTTGACAGTACCTGGTGACCTTGGTGGGTTGGTTTCCATTGGAGAGAATATCAAGGAGATCTGCCGTAGAGACAAAGTAGAACCTAGGGAAGGCCAACCTCTTTGTCTCCAGATATTCTGCCAGTGTTTTCTCACAGAGAGTTAATTCTGCTTGGAGGGCTTCCAGTCTGGTGATCAGTCCAACTCTGTTGGTGGCTTGAAGGACGTGTGGTTTAACGACCATCTCTGCTACCAGCTCCTGTACAAACATCAAATTTATTATCTCGCAAATATTTTTCTGACAAGGGATTTTACTAGAAAATATTTTAGGCCACATGAATTTTAAATTTCACTTTACAACAGATAAATTTTCGGAGGAAAAGCACCAAATATTAACAAAGAGCATGTGGTTAATAATAACCCACATGGAGACTGCAGATCTACTGAAGAGGATCCCAGAAGGGGGTCAAAATATACAGATCAGTCTCCCGAGTTTCTGTCTGCATGTGGGGATTTACATTTGCAGGGGATGAGAATCACTTCCTTGGTAGGAAAATGTGTGTCAGGATAACTCCCGTGGAATTCTTCATTTTAATCCTAATTAGCACGAATGTATGAAAAGTAAGCCCTTTATACGAACCTAATGTGACTTAAATGAGATAAATGGCAATTACTTGTCCCTTGTTTACACTGAGTCACCCATCAGTCTTCTCTATAATCTTGCAGTTCGCTCTCATAACTACCATGCTCTCCTTCCCATCATTTTTCTACAAATCACTGGAACCTGCGACACTTCTCGCAGTGTGTCGCAGCCTCCACACTTGTAACAATGTACAATACATCTACCTTTGCGAAGTATTGATATAATTTTTAACTCCCAATAGAAGTACTTTCCCTTAATGTCTTTTACTCATTCCACACGTTTCATTCCTACCCACATGTTTCACATCCTCCACCCAAACACATGTCTGATACCCTCCACCCGACCACATGTGTGATAACCTCCACCCGACCACATGTTTGATACCCTCCACCCGACCACATGTTTCATACTCTCCACCCGACCACATGTTTCATACCCTCCACCCGACCACATGTTTCACACCCTCCACCCGACCACATGTTTCATACCCTCCACCCGACCACATATTTGATGCCCTCCACCCGACCACATGTATGATAACTTCCACCCTACCACATGTTTGATACACAAATAACCCGCACATAAAAGACAGAAGCTTACGACGACGTTTCGGTCCGACTTGGACCATTGACAAAGTCACACTAACTGAGGAGGAGCAGGACGGCTATATATAGGCAGGAAGAGGTGGAGGTAGTAGTAGTGGTAGTAGTAGTGGTAGTAGTAGTAGTAGTAGTAGTAGTACAAGAATTGTATATAATACCGACAGGATGAAATGACACATGCACAACACCCGGGCATCCCCACCGTAGACGTTTCGCCATCCAGCCAGCCACTGGATGGCGAAACGTCCACAACAAAGACAACCAGACGCCGCACATGTGTCTAATTTCATCAGTAGATGTAGTAGAAGAAGAAGAGGTAGTAGTAGTGGAAGTGGTAGAAGTGGGAAATAAGGAAGACGAGCCAGTCAAATACAAAGGAAGGGGAGCACTGCAAGAGAGCTAGAAACCCACAGAGGGAGAGCAAGCGCACCGAGGTGCGTGAAAGGGGAAGTGGTGAAATAAAAAGAAGGAACAGAAACACGAGACAGGAGAGAGAAAGAGACAACCCAGAGGAGAAAAGGAGAGAGGAAAGGGGAAGAGGAAGAAGAAAAAGAAGAAGAAGAAGAAAAAATGAGGATTCAGGTTAAGTCACGGGTGTTCTGAAGTTTGGAGCATTTTACAATGTAGTGGGAGTCACGGTATTGTGCCTTTTTGTTATTTATTTACACATGTTTGATACCCTCCACCCGACCACATGTATGGCACCTACCAGACCACATGTTTGATACCCCTCCACCTGACCACATATTTGATACCCTCCACCCGACCACATGTTTGACACAATCCACCCGACCACATGTTTGATACCCTCCACCCGACCACATGTTTGACACACTCCACCCGACCACATGTTTGATGCCCTCCACCCGACCACATGCTTGATACCCTCCACCCGACCACATGTATGACACCCTCCACCCGACCACATGTTTGATACCCTCCACCAGACCACATGTTTGATACCCTCCACCCGACCACATGTTTGACATCCTCCACCCGACCACATGTTTGATTCCCTCCACCCGACCACATGTTTGATACCCTCCACCCGACCACATGTTTGATACACTCAACCCGACCACATATTTGATACCCTCGACCCGACCACATGTTTGATACCCTCCACCTGACCACATGTTTGATACCCTCCATATAAAATAATGAGAGGAATTGACAAGGTGGACAGAGACAGAATGTTCCAGAGATGGGACACAGAAACAAGGGGTCACAATTGGAAACTGAAGACTCAGATGAGTCAAAGAGATGTTAGGAAGTATTTCTTCAGCCACAGAGTTGTTTGGAAGTGGAATAGTTTGGCAAGCGATGTAATGGAGGCAGGAACCATACATAGTTTTAAGACGAGGTGTGATAAAGCTCATGGAGCAGGGAGGAGGACCCAGTAGCGGTCCCAAATCTGCACACAGAAATCACTCCCTACGAAAGTAAAAGACTGGGCAGGCGATGCAAAATGCCCCCAATAAAAAGTAGGGGCGCCATTGGTACACTAAGGGAAAACACCATAAGTGTCCGGGGCCCAAAACTGTTCAACAGCCTCCCATCAAGCATTAGGGGAATTGCCAATAAACCCCTGGCTGCCTTCAAGAGAGAGCTGGACAGATACCTAAAGTCAGTGCCGGATCAGCCGGGCTGTGGCTCGTACGTCGGACTGCGTGCGGCCAGCAGTAACAGCCTAGTTGATCAGGCCCTGATCCATCGGGAGGCCTGGTCATGGACCGGGCCGCGGGGGCGTTGATCCCCGGAATAACCTTCAGGTAACCTCCAGGTAGGACGACCCCCGTGTCCATGCTCCCTCTCCATAGGATGGAAAAGGCTCGTGATAGGGGCTTCTTGCAGTTCTTGATGAACACGGAGTTCCATGAGTCTGGCCCTGGGGCAGAGTGCATGGGCATGTCATTTATCGCCTGTTCGAAGTCATTTGGCGTCAGGATAACATCGGATAGGCTTGTGTTAACCAAATTCTGTGGCTCTCTCATAAAAAATTCATTTTGATCTTCAACTCTCAGTCTGGTTAGCGGCTTACTAAAAACTGAGTCATACTGGGACTTGAGTAGCTCACTCATTTCCTTGCTGTCATCTGTGTAGGACCCATCTTGTTTAAGTAGGGGCCCAATACTGGACGTTGTTCTCGACTTTGATTTGGCATAGGAGAAGAAGTACTTTGGGTTTCTTTCGATTTCATTTATGGCTTTTAGTTCTTCCCGCGATTCCTGACTCCTATAAGATTCCTTTAGCTTAAGTTCGATGCTTGCTATTTCTCTGACCAGTGTCTCCCTACGCATTTCAGATATAATGACCTCTTTTAGCCGCTCTGTTATTCTTTTCCGTCGCCTGTAAAGGGAGCGCCTGTCTCTTTCTATTTTACATCTACTCCTCCTTTTTCTTATAGGAATAAGCCTTGTGCATACATCGAGTGCCACCAAGTTAACCTGTTCTAGGCATAAGTTGGGGTCTGTGTTGCTTAGTATATCTTCCCAGCTTATATCGGTTAGGACTTGGTTTACTTGGTCCCACTTTATGTTTTTGTTATTGAAGTTGAATTTGGTGAAGGCTCCCTCGTGACTAATCTCATTATGTCGGTCTGGGGCTCCACGCATACATGTCTGAACCTCAATTATGTTGTGATCTGAGTATATTGTTTTTGATATGGTGACATTTCTTACCAGATTATCATTGTTAGTGAAGATGTGGTCTAGTGTATTCTCCAGTCTAGTAGGCTCTATTATTTGCTGGTTTAAATTGAATTTTGTGCACAGATTTAAAAGCTCGTGTGAGTGTGAGTTTTCATCAGAGCTGCCTCCTGGTGTTATTACTGCAACAATATTATTTGCTATATTCCTCCATTTTAGGTGCCTTAAGTTGAAATCCCCCAGGAGCAAGATGTTGGGTGCAGGAGCAGGAAGATATTCCAGACAGTGGTCAATTTTTAACAGCTGTTCCTGGAATTGCTGGGATGTTGCATCCGGAGGCTTGAAGACTACCACAATGACTAGGTTTTGGTTCTCGACCTTTACTGCTAAAACTTCCACTACATCATTTGAGGCATTAAGCAGTTCCGTGCAAACAAGTGACTCTGCAATGTACAGGCCAACCCCCCCCCCCTTTGTTTTTTGCCTGTTCACTCTGTCACATCTGTATAGGTTGTAACCTGGGATCCATATTTCGTTGTCCAAGTGATCCTTTATGTGGGTCTCAGTGAAATCCGCGAACATTGCCTTTGCCTCTGCAAGCAGTCCACGGATGAAAGGTATTTTGTTGTTTGTTGCTGGCTTTAGACCCTGTATATTTGCAAAGAAGAATGTCATCGGACTGGTGGTATTGTTGGTACTGGGGGGGATTTTTTTTCCGGCACTAGTATCTGTATCTGTTGGTTTGGAATGGAGGCCAAGAATAAAGACCAAGAATAAAGTATACTTATTCCGTTTATTATGTTCACCTATGTTTATTGTTATAAATTATGTCATGCACTAGACTTACTTTTTGTATAGCGAGAGTAGCAGGGAAGTTGCTATGATCAAATTACAGCCTTTTCAAAAACTCTTACTAGCGCAAGAAAGGCAATTGTGACTGGCCGACTTCTAGCCCATATTTTCCTGAGTTGCAAGTCAGAAAGTTGTGCTCAGGTTGGTCAAGCCAGTTGCTGCTCAGACACACTAGTGTGTATCTCTCAAGTTCCCCAGATCAGTTATAATTTTATTGTATTGGAGTATTACGTGAATTCTTTTTATAAGCAAATTAATACTTAGGGACACAGAAGAGTTTATATTACCCACTTTTGTGACGTGGACACAGGTTGTGGTGGAATGAGGCTACACTGTTTGTTGCGCTTTTATACCAGGTTCAAAAATATATTCAGTAGCTAATGAGACAGTCATAGTAGTCAGTGATATTTTCATAATCCCTCAGAAAGTATACTGCATCATTCTCAAACTTTCCAACGGGTTTAATTTCAGTGCTTAGAAGTATGGTAAAATAAATATCAATATTATGTCAGTGAAAAAATATATACTTGTTTCCGTTACTTTCTGGTGACCTTATAATATTTTTGTAGTAATATTTCACCTGTCATTCTATTAAATGTTGCATACTGTTATGATGGGAATGAATCATGTTTTATACATTCTGGAAGCCCCATGATCACGTTATAAGTAGTTGTGTTCTATGTTATGAATCAAGCACTGCTAGAAGTTTTAATTTGTTAATGTATTTCTTATCAATAAAAAAAACGGTGTGGCGTGAGTAAATTTTTACTCTGAAAGTGAGGCCCAGAGAAAAAAATGTTTGGGAACCACTGCTTTAAAATATCAGATGGAAATGAAAGATGTTTTAAAGATACTGGAAGCAGCAGTTACACATCAAATTCACAACTACGGTATTTTAAGAAGATAACTTCAACCAGAAATTAACACCAAGTTTACAGTGAAGTACATATCATCAACTATTTGGCACGTCACGTAGCTCTTCTATGCACTTAAGCCCCTCCCCCACATAGAGAATTAGGACAGATATACACATGAAAGGGGGAAGGCAGCTGGGATTGATGGGATAAAGATAGAAATGTTAAAAGAAGGTGGGGATATAGTTTTGGAGTGGTTAATGTTTTATTTAATAAATGTATGGAAGAGGGTAAGGTATATAGGGACTGGCAGAGAGCATGCATAGTTCCTTTGTATAAAGGCAAAGGAGACAAAAGAGAGTGTAAAAACTATAAGGGAATAAGTCTGTTGAGTATACCTGGTAAAGTGAATGGCAGAGTTATTATTAAAAGAATTAAGAGTAAGACGTAGAGCAGGATAGCAGACTAACAAGGAGGGGGTATGTAGATCAAGTGTTTGCAGTGAAATATATAGATGAACAGTATTTAGATGAGAGTAAAGAGGTTTTTGTGGTATTTATGGATTTGGAAAAGGCATATGATAGGGTGGTTAGGTGGGCAATGTGGCAGATGTTGCAAATGTATGGAATAGGAAGTAAGTTATTGAAATAGTGAAGAGTCTTTATGAGGATAGTGAGGCTCGGGTTAGAGTATGTATGCGAGAGGGAGATTGTTTCCCAGTAAAAGTAGGCCTTGTACAAGGATGTGTGATGTCATCAAGGTTATTCAATATATTTATAGATGGAGTTGTAAGAGAAGTGAATGCTCAGGTGTCGGCAAGAAGTGTGAGGTTAACGCAAAGTGGGAGTTGCCACAGTTGCTCTTTGCTGATGACACTGTGCTTTTGGGCGATTATGAAGAGAACCTGCATAGTTTCGTTGATGAGTTTGGTACGGTGTGTAAAAGAGGGAAAACAATAGTGAATATAGGAAAGTGTAAGGTGATAAGGATAACAAAAAAATTAGGTAACGGAAAATTGGATATCAGATTGGAGGGAGAGAGTATGGAAGAGGTGAATGTATTCAGATATCTGGGAGTGGACGTGTCAGCAGATGGGTCTGTCGTGCCGAATAGGCAGAACTTGCGATCTTGGCTTAAATAGCAACGCTTATCTTGCCATATAGGACAAGTGAATATTTGTGTATGCAATAATTTCGCCAAAATCATTCTGAACCTAACGAAAAAAAAATATTTAGCTTTGTTTGTTTAGTATTAAATTACTGTAAACAAATCTAAAATATATTTAGTTGAGTTAGGCTAAAATAAATTGCGCTTGTTATAAAAAGGTTAAGTAAGTTTTCTAAGATTCTTTTGGTGCAAAATTAAAAATTTTGACATTACATTAATGAAAAAATATATCTTTAAACGTATAAAAAAATATTTCAGAAAGGACTTAATTTTAAATGAGTTCTTGCTAATTGACCAGTTTTACATTTTCGGCACGACAGGTCTATGAAGAATGAGGTGATTCACACAACTGACGAGGGGAAAAAGGTGAGTGGTGCGCTGAGGAGTCTGTGGATACAAAGAACTTCATCCATGAAAGCATAGAGGGGAATGAATGAGAGTATAATTATCGCTCTTATATGGGTGTGAGGCATGGGTTGTGAATGTTGCAACAAGAAGAAAGTTGGAGGCAGTGGAGATGTCATGTCCGAGGGTAATGTGTGGTGTGAATATAATGCAGAGAATCCGTAGGTTGGAGATTGGGAGGAGGTGCAGGATTACCAAAACTATTATCCAGAGGGCTGAGGAGGGGTTATTGAGATGGTTTGGACATGTAGAGAGGAAGGAACGACTTCAAGACTTCAAGACTGTATAAATCTGTAGTGGAGGGAAGGCGGGGTAGGGGTCGGCCTAGGAAAGGTTGGAGGGAGGTGGTAAATGATGTTTTGTGTGCGAGGGGCTTGGACTTCAAGCAAGTGTGCGTGAGCGTGTTAGATAGGAACAAATGGAGATAAATGGTTTTTAGGATTTGACGCGCTGTTGGAGTGTAAGCAAGGTAACATTTATGAAGGGTTTCAGGGAAACCGGCAGGATGGACTTGAGTCTTGGAAATGGGAAGTACAGTGCTGGCGCTCTGAAAGAGGGGTGTTAATGTTGCCGTTGTATGACTGTAGTGTAAGCACACCTCTGACAAGAGTGATGGAGTGAATGATGAGGGAAGATTTTCTTTTTCGGGCCACCCTGCCTTGGTGGGAAACAGCCGATGTGTTAATGAAAATTAATAATGCACATGTCCCCCTGGATAACTTTAAAAGTAAGAGGTATCTTGTCCACTGCTGTTGGGAACCTCCTCCTGCCGTCTTGTTGATAGGGCCGCTGTGAAAATTTTAAGTCGCGATGTAGCCACAATTCATCGTGGGCTTGGAATTCCAAGTTTGCGAGGCAGCAGATCATTCAGCACGGGCACACACTGGAAATCTATCAGTTCAAAAGGAACCCGATTACATTTAATTTTGCCGACGCTTTTAACTTAGTCACATGGAATACTGTCCTCAGAGCCGTTCATCAACACTTTCCTCTCATTCAGTCGTGTTGTGGTGGTATTTATTAAAACTTCAAAGTGAAGCAGAATGATCCCTCTTCGCCCTTTTACTTGTAGTTCTAGAAGGAAGTGAAAGGTTGTCCAGTCAACTCGTATGATTCTTGGATATCAGAACTGTCATTGCAAAATCTGCTAGAAAAATCCTACCTAAAAATATTCCCACTTTTTCCTTAAAATGCTCAAACTTTTAAGCTAAAATAATCACATTCTTACCATAAATATCAACTTCATAATATTTAAATTAGCATCTTTAAACTTTCCTACGCCTATTTTAGAATGTTTACACTTACCTTAAAACCTTCAGATATTCTCACATTTACTATATAACCCAAATCCCACTTTAAAATAGTCCCACTTTTACATATCATTATTCTACTGGTACCTTGAAAAACTTTTACCTTAAAATCGATGTCGATCTGATCGAATCTGGCAGAATCCTCGGGAAGTTGACGGCGGATGTCGTCCGACCCGATGAAAATAGATTCCAAGTAACTCCACGTTCGCTGGACCTCAAACCTAACCCAGAAAGACACATCAGACTCCACTCAGAATGTGCATTAATGTTTCATTTGAGTTAGAAAGCGTTTGCCAGTTTCTTAATTACAGCCATCCTGACTCAGTATTATTATATTTATCTACCTGTTCTGTCAGCATTTCTGTGTCTGTGTCTGTATTTTTGTCTCTGTGTATGTGTCTTTATCTCTGTCTCTTTGTCTCTGTCTCTTTGTCTCTGTCTTTATCTCTGTCTCTTTGTCTGTATCTGTCTTTGTGTCAGTCTGCCTGTCTCTCTCTCTTACTAGTATGAAAGCGTTACATTACACAGTAAAACGAGAAATATAATGTGTAAAATTAGGTATCTCCAAAGGAGGACCTTTAACAGACTGTCTGATATTTTTTTTTTCATTCTCTTCTAACTTTTTTTTTTTAATTTTGACTGAAAACTTTGGAAGACTTCATCCAATCACCTTCGAAATTTCAACTCTTCTGCACAGTCACTAGGGCCAGATTCTTGAAACATCTAGCATGTCTAGGTGTCCTACGACCAAAGTTGTTGTTAAACCCATTTCCAACATCCAGTCATGGCTCAAAACTTTCAAAACGTGATCCGCATCTTCAACGACGATGTCTCCTGATATGACGACGCCGGAGTGATATTCATGTATGTAGGGACACATCTGCTACTTTTGTGAAAAAAATAGTGTGAACTTTTTATTCCGGTTACATCGCTTTTATATAGTAAGTGTGGGTAAAGTTTCCAGTATATTAAACTGGTTAAAAATTCTTGGAATGGTCGGCATCTGCATGATAACGGAAGAATGTCTCTTGCAATCAGCTTAAAATTTTCGGCTATTGTTTGTTTTCCAGGAACCAATATTCATGTTACTGAACTACATAAATACCAATATGTCGATTTTATTAAATTATGATATGAATTTCTATTCAATATCTAAAGAATGCCTCGTCTGATCGGCTTCAAAAATATTAAAGCCGATGAATCATACCATAATAATGATAATACCCTACGAGATTAAACTGTATAGGTGTAAATTTGAAATTTTATTGTATTTAAATAACATGGAGTCTTTGGATTCCGAGCACTTAAATAATGAAAACTAGGTTTTAGCTAGTTTTTAATTTTCAACTGATTAATAAACCTTTAAATTAATTTAAAAGCAATCACATTTAGATATAGTATTCTTGTCTTTCACAACCTTCCTTCAAGACTTTCGTTAATTACTTCAGAATGCCTGATACGATCACCTTCAAGTGTTCAGACTTGTTGAGCTAAGACAAGTGGAAAGGTTCTCGGAGCAGTTTTACGTCATTTTTAATATTCGTTTCTCGTTCATAACTTCAGAAATACAGTCGTCGTCTGCTTCAAAAATAACCACACTAGTGAAACCTACTGTATTTGGAAGGTTAGTGTTGTTAATGGAATATGTGGGTGTCATTTTGTCACTTTTAATCTCAAAATGGTATAATAATGTATTGAATAACTAATTGGGCTGTTTCCTCAAGAAGAAAGAGTGTTTGATGGTGGTAAGTGCTCTTCATCCCTGGAAATGAATTTTTACTTCTCCTAGAATCGAATTTTAATGTCTCCCCTTTTCCACACGTTTTACGGCCCCTACGAGACTAACGTTTTCCCTTGATTAAATTATAACAATTTCGTACGGCATCAATTTTTTTTTTTTAGGCTGAGGCATCTTATCAAGCAGATGAAACCTTTTTAGTTTAAGTTGTGTAGGTGCAAATTTTGTTATATTCTGTGCAATAACTAGAGAATGCATCTCTGGGGCGGCTTCCAACTTTTATTGCTGATGTATTTCCTGCAAAGGAAGATTCACTTTGATCCTGAGTTGTGTTAGCTCTAATGTCAAAATTTTATTAACCAAAAATAAATGGAGAAAATCTCTTCTTATCAGAAATATGTCAGATTGTTTGAGTTTATCGAGTTATCGTAAGTTAAATAAATATATTGCTCTTTTATGCGCCCATAACATCTATGTGTCCTCACGACTATTTTGAAAAAAATTGGAAAAAGTGAAACAGTGCGTTTAATGCGATAATTTTTGACTGCTGGATCCAAGTGGCTTTAATTAATCCTTCAATGTTAATAACGTGATATAATTGCAACTTCTGAGCTTCTTAAAATTTAATGTGCTTGTGTAATTTAGGATATTGGTTTCTCTGAGATAACAGGATAATGCCTCATCAGTTTAGCTTCAAAACTGATATATTTTCAGTACAAAGTTTGCAATGTGTATCTCCTAATTTGTTATTTTTATTGTGAAAATTAAATTACTGATACATGACTTGTAAATTTGCATTCTGAGTTCTTCAGATTTTTAGTGCTAATACCAAACTGCATTAGAAATTTATGTTGCACTCTGAATTATCCCTTTCTAGTGTAATAAGGTCCGGGGGTGGGGATTATGCAGTACAAAGATGAGTATCTCCGATCGCGCCTCAACCGAAATATATGTAGATATTATTATTTATAAGTGAAGCGCAGCACAGTGATTATACAGTTCATGGGAAATGGGAGGCATTC
This sequence comes from Cherax quadricarinatus, assembly GCF_038502225.1. Taxonomy (NCBI): domain Eukaryota; kingdom Metazoa; phylum Arthropoda; class Malacostraca; order Decapoda; family Parastacidae; genus Cherax; species Cherax quadricarinatus. The sequence continues at coordinate 2,076,259 of NC_091318.1, forward strand.
AGGTTTTATCCAAGAAAGGGAAGTATAAGTCCAATTCTTTGGATCAAAACCCCTTTAGCAGTATCAAAGAATCTCTCTTTAGTGGTCAGATGTATGTAAACACTCACCATAGCGTGATGACTTGGTCGGCAATTGAGAGTCTGTTTTGCCATGTGGACACCTCCTCCAGGAAGTGTTCGATGTACTTTGATGTCATCAGGTTCTGAAGCTGAACCTAAAGATGGAAAGGTTGTCTATGTCAGAGGAAGCCTAATAGACGAGAGATCGTCTGTAGTAAGAGAATCCTAAAAAAAAAAATGAACACCTATGGTAAAAAATAAGTTTAAAAAGTACAGTGCAGTGGAATAAAATAATCATTTTTTTTTTTCATTAACTAATAAAAGACTGTGCACTCACATGTACATGTGTCACACAAGATAGGTAAAATCTGCTTTTCTTTCCGCCATATATTCTCAAAGTGAAAAAATTGTACAATCTCACGTTGTATAATAAAATTCTCATTAATTAAATTTAGTCCATTATAGATGATATTTTTACACCATTATAACTTATATTTTTAGTCCATTATAACTGATACGATAAGAAAACATCTTTATAAGAATATTCTGATCTATAATACTCAGCTTGGGCTCACGAAGGGCCGCTCCTGCCTGACTAATTTACTGACTTTCTTCAATAAGGTTTTTAAGTCTGTTGATGACAAAGAATGCGATATTACTGATTTGGATGTTAGTAAACCTTCTGATAGAATACCACACAAAATACTTTTAAAGAAAATGGCAGCTCATGGTACTGAGGAAATGTCATGTCATGGATCGAGGCGTGGACTTGCTAACAGGAAACAGGGAGTGCGTGAATGAGAATCAATCACAAGCGTCGTTCCACAAGGATCAGTTGTTCATAATATACATTAATGACCTTGACGAGAGAATAACAAGTGTTATGAGCCAATTCGCTGACAATATAAAAATAGGCAGGATTATTGATTCAGAGGAAGATGCCACCGTTCACCAGAAAGATATAGACAAGGTCATGTCATGGTCTGAAAAGTGGCAGATGCAGTTCAATGTAGATAAATGAAATGTCCTGAAGCTTGGGCATGTAAATAACCCTAGCACTTATAAACTAAATAATAAGCAGCTTGGCCATACAGAATGCGAAGAGGACTTGGGAGTTATTTCTAAGCAAGAACCTGAAGCCAAGACAGCAATATCTAAGCGTACATAATAAGGCAAACAGATTACTGGGATTTATATAGAAGTATAAGCAAGAGAAGTCTAGAGGTTTTACTACAGCTCTACACATCATTTGTAAGGCCTCACTTCATGTCTGATCTCCATATACCTTAGAAAACATGCGGAGCAGAATGGCAAAATTAATCCACTGTTTAAAAAATCTCCCATACGATTGATGGGATAAAGATAGAAATGTTGAAAGTAGGTGGGGATATAGTTTTGGAGTGGTTGGCATTATTATTTAATAAATGTACTGAAGAAGGTAAAGTACCCAGGGATTGGCAGAGAGCATGCATAGTTCCTTTGTATAAAGGCAAAGGGTATAAAAGAGAGCCCAAAAATTATTGGGGAATAAGTTTGTTGAGTATACCTGGTAAAGTGTATGGTAGAGTTATTATTGAAATAATTAAAAGTAAGACAGAGAGTAGGATAGTAGATGAGCAAGGAGGCTTTAGGAAGGGTAGGGGGTGTGTAGACCAAGTGTTTACAGTGAAACATATAGATGAACAATATTTAGATAAGGCTAAAGAGGTTTTTTTGGCATTTATGGATTTGGAGAAGGTATATGACAGGGTGGATAGGGGGGCAATGTGGCAGGTGTTGTAGGTGTATGGTGTAGGAGGTAGGTTACTGAAAGCAGTGAAGAGTTTTTACGAGGATAGTGAGGCTCAAGTTAGAGTATGTAGGAGAGAGGGAGATTATTTCCCAGTAAAAGTAGGCCTTAGACAAGGATGTGTGATGTCACGGTGGTTGTTCAATATATTTACAGATGGAGTTGTAAGAGAAGTAAATGCGAGGGTCTTGGCAAGAGGTGTTGAGTTACAAGATAAAGAATCAAACACAAAGTGGGAGTTGTCACAGTTGCTCTTTGCTGATGACACTGTGCTCTTGGGAGATTCTGAAGAGAAGTTGCAGAGGTTGGTGGATGAATTTGGTAGGGTGTGCAAAAGAAGAAAATTAAAAGTGAATATAGGAAAGAGTAAGATGATGAGGATAACAAAGAGATTAGGTGACGAAGACTTGACATCAGATTGGAGGGAGAGAGTATGGAGGAGGTGAATGCATTTAGATATTGAGGAATGGACTTGTCAGCAGATGGGTCTATGAAGGATGAGGTGAATCATAGAACTGATGAGGGAAAAGGGTGAGTGGTGCACTTAGGAGTCTGTGGAGACAAAGAACTTTGTCCATGGAAGCAAAGAGGGGAATGTATGTGAGTATAGTCATACCAACACTCCTATATGGGTGTGAAGCATGGGTGATGACTGTTGCAGCGAGGAGAAGGCTGGAGGCAGCGGAGATGTCATGTCTGAGGGCAATGTGTGGTGTGAATATAATGCAGAGAATTCGTAGCTTGGAAATTAGGATAAGGTGCAGGATTACCAAAACTATTATCCAGAGGACTGAGGAGAGGTTGTTGAGGTGGGTCGGACATATAGAGAGAATGGAACAAAACAGTATGACTTCGAGAGTGTATAAATCTGTAGGGGAGGCAAGGCGAGGTAGGGGTCGGCCTAGTAAAGGTTATAAGGAGGGGGTAAAGGAGGTTTGGTGTTTACCTGGAGTTTACCTGGAGAGAGTTCCGGGGGTCAACGCCCCCGCGGCCCGGTCTGTGCGAGGGGCTTGGACTTCAAGCAAGCATGCGTGAGCATATTTGATAGGAGTGAATGGAGGCAAATGATTTTTAATACTTGACGTGCTGTTGGAGTGTGAGCAAAGTAACATTTATGAAGGGATTCAGGGAAACCGGCAGGCCGGACTTGAGTCCTGGAGATGGGAAGTACAGTGCCTGCACTCTGAAGGAGGGGTGTTAATGTTACAGTTTCATAACTGTAGTGTAAAGCACCCTTCTGGCAAGACAGTGATGGTGGAAATCGGCCGATGTGTTAATAAAAAAAATCGGGTAATAGGTAAAAAGAAGCTTTTGAGTGAGTTCACTTTCACCAAATGCAATGAGACCTGACAATGTGTCACCATGGATTGTAAGAGAGGAAGGAGAACCACTGCCTGAACCACTAGGTAGGATCTACAAGTCAATGGACACTGGGCAGTTGGCGGAGAACTGGAAAACGGCGATATTCCAAATATTTAAGAAAAAACATTAAAAGGCCATAATTTTGTCCGCACTGAATTAACTGTTGATATGGGCACATTATCCCTTGCAAATATGATGTTGGGTTTACAATCTGCAATGTTAAATTTGTGCCAGAACTCTGGAACTTCAAGCTCTGAGTCCATTGCTGCAAGCAGTTTCTGCAACACTCTGCGGGTCAAGATACACGTAAATTACTTAATTACTCCTTCCTCCAGTGATTGTATCAGTTATGTCGTATTAAATGGCTAAAAACAACCTTAACATTTGGGTTCAAATCCTGCAACAGGTCACGATAAGCACAGTAATTATCAAGAATATAAAATGCGAAACGAAGCAGCAGGCCTACCGACCCATGCTAGGCAGGCCTACCGACCCATGCTAGGCAGGCCTAACTGACACCCACCCACACCTACTCATGTACTTGTCTAACCCATTTTTGAAGTTACTCAAGGTTTACGCTTCAATGACGCTACTCGAGAGTTTGTTCCACTCATCCACAACTCTGTTACCAAACCAATGCTTTCCTATATCCTTTCTAAATCTAAATTTTCTCACTTGAACCCATTGCTGCGAGTCCCGTCTTTGATACATATTTTTAGCAAGTTATTGATATACTTTTTATTTATTCCTGTCTTCCATATATTAAACATTAGTTATAGTCCCCCTAATTCTAATCCCTTCCAGAGCGTGCCAGTTCAATGTCTTCAGTCTATCCTCGAATGAAAGATTTCTGATACATGGGGTGAACTTTCTCATCCTTCTATACATACTAAGAATCTGTCCTCATTCAATTGTTAACGAAGTGTATTGAGCATTAAGGTAATAAAATGTATAGTGTATGTAGATACCGTTCGTCTTCGAGGAAGACACTGCTAGAGATCCTATACATATATGATTTTATGGTGACACTTCCCTCTGTCTTCATGAACCCCAACATTTTCTTCAAGTATTCAGGAGAATGGCTGCTACAAGTTCACTGGATGCCACGCATGAAGACAGAAAAACCCTCTTTTTAACCGGTTTTCTCTGAGGAAATTTGTAATTATTTTTTAGAACTGTCTTTTGTGATGCAACAATCTTTAGTGCTTTGTGGAGATGTACCAATCCCAGTCATTGACCTCACGCTGGAAAACAGCTAAGCATTTTCCTTCTGAAGTTGTAACAACTTCAGTCACCTGGTTATCTATTGCATAACAAATTAACTTCTAACCTAGATTATTCTGGCGAAGAGATAAATTCACACTTTTGGTTCTTTGAGGCGTATGAGAGGAAGGGAACTGCATTCTCTTACCTATATTCTCACTCCTTGAGCGAAATCGTGGTAGGAGTCAGTTTATAACGTGGTTCAATTTTGGGGAGGAGAGTCACGGAATGGAGAGCTTCTCATCTTTTTCTCTTTGCGTATGAGAAGGGGAAAATGTAGTGTTCTTACCTGGTTCTCCTCCAGTGTTTCAATCATCTCTTCGGAGGTGCGAATTAGAGCCACGCCAGTACGAGGATGTTTGTCGATCATGAACTCCATTGTGGCCCAGGTCGAGTCTAGTTCCTGAAAAAAAGGCCAAAGTTTCCTGAAGAATACATACAGTTAACAATCACAACTATAAACAGACAAAACTACATGTGTAAATATAATTACGCATACACACGCACAATTTAATCTAGCATGTTCTGTGCCTTGTGTTTTTGTTTTTACGTCAGACATCATATAAAGAGAAATATCACGCAGTGAACATCATGCTGAACATATCACCAGAAGAACATATGCCTTCACTGAGATCCACAAATAACCCGCACACAGAAGAGACGACGTTTTGGTCTGACTTGGACCATTTACAAAGTGTATCGTTCCAGTCACGGTATTGTGTCTTTTTTTTGTTATTCACTGAGATCTCTTGATCAAGAGACAAGATAACGTTATTGAATTGAAACTAACAACACTACGAAACTGGATCATTAGGAAAAAACTCTAGAACTAGAGAAAGGTGTGTGACCGGCTGGATGAGATCTCTAAAATATTTGAGGAATTAAAATGAGCGGCAAAATCTAGGGGAGTTTGTCAAGGGTTACTGATGGTCCCTTATAGTTTCTAAAGAATGTTACACTCCTGATAAATCTTTATTAACGATAATGAATTAATAATGATTATAAGCAAGCATCTAACTAAATAGAGAAGATAAGAATTATGTTTCTTCTTTTTTCTGGTCACCTTGCCTTGGTGGAAGACAACCGTTGTATTAAAAAAATATATAACAACAGAGGACAGAAGGCTGCAGAACGACCAACAGACTTTAACACTGGTTAAATAAACTGGTACTGGGGATAAACATCTGCGACGGAAAAGATATGGAAACAATTAAGAAAAAGGTGTCGAAAAATCGACACATTAAACTTTAACAAGCGAAATAAATTGAATAATGGTAAAATGTAAATATAATTGGTATAAGGGGATCAGAAACAGGTAGGATGAAGCTACCAAAAGTTGAAAAGAGGAATTAAGAATTAAAGTTCGGTCCCTTAATTCTTAAAATGGTGCTGACAGATGAATAATTAAAACATTCACACTAATTTTCTTACTTTAATGATTTTCTCCATTGACATTTCCTTGACTGCTTTATCCACGATGTTTTTGACTTCATCTTCGTACGTATGAAGGTTGAGCTGGAGTAGGTCAGCCAGGGTGGTCTTCGGGTTGTCCACGAAGTTTGCCTGGTGATGGAGTAAATAGAATTCATCTATGTAATTATCAACAACATGTCTTCCTTTTAAAATACATATTTCTAAGTCTCACTATTCCCTGATATATCGTAATTATTGTTGAAGATCTTAATAAGTGAATGAGAGCTATCATGAAAACTTTAAGTTCATTTCTCCCTGTTTCCCCACATCCTCATCAGTTACATTCTTAACTACCTTCCATTTTACTTTTCTCTATCTCCCAAATCTCTCTATCGCTATCTCTCTACCTCTTTTCAAATATTTAAATTTTTCTCTCCATGTCAATCTCATGTTCTCTTTAATTATCTTCAGTTCCCCCTCACCACGAAATTTTTGGCGGAGGAGTCACTCTTGGTGGCGACCAGCAACTGTCCCCAGTGTCTCTCCCTGAGGGACGGGTTCTGTAGCTCAGCCACGGCTCTCAGCGAAGTTAACATGTTCTTCACAGTGGAGTCCAGGTTGGTGTAAGCATCCCAGGCACGCATCTCCTTGTCCAGCGCTGTAGCATATGATTAATTTATCACTGCTTAATAACTAAAAACAAGAAATATTGAATGAGATATACTATCTATAAAACAATATAACTATAATTTAGGACATAAAAATGGCTTCTTAGGTTCAAACTGTTTCCATTTCAGGAGGTTTGTTAAGTCTGCACTTCGACCGTCCACGACTAGGTGTACATGCATAGTGTATATACAACGAGAAAAGTACATTCCAAGGAATTTTTGACAAACATTATATCTCAGTCCCCAGGAGGATTCAAACCTGCACACTCTGTATCAATGTACACATCACTTTCCCCACTTAGTCTGATCCCTACTGTGTACTCTGATACAGAGTGTGCAGGTTCGAATCCTACTGTGGACTGAGAGATAATGTTTGTTAAAAATTTCGCCTGTTTATGAACAGTTAATGATTCCATGGTGTATGTATAATGTTGCTTTCACATAAGAACATAAGAAAGGAGGAACACTGCAGCAGGCCTGTTGGCCCATACTAGGCAGGTCCTTCACAATCCATCCCGCTAACAAAATATTTGCCCAACCCAATTTTCAAAGCTACCCAAGAAATAAGCCCTACTCAAATCCAACCCCTCTCACTCATGTACTTATCCAAACTAAATTTGAAACTACCCAAAGTCCTAGCCTCAATAACCCAACTAGGTAGACTGTTCCACTCATCAACTACCTATTTCCAAATCAATACTTTCCTATGTCCTTTCTAAATCTAAACTTATCTAATTTAAATCCATTACTGCAGGTTCTCTCTTGGAAAGATATCCTCAAGACCTTACCCTTTACCGGGCGGTGCCTCAATATTGAGGCACCAAAAGTATGGTTTTCATGGCACCATAGACACAAAGCATATGCTCCCAGAGACTTCTCACCTCAATCCAGCCAATCACACACCTTCTGGGCGGAGCTTGAAGGTGGCGTCACTTGGGTATTGTCCTCTGCTATTGGCTGGGAGCTCCTCGAGTGTTCAGTACTGCTTGACTTGTTGAAGGAGCAGCATTTCGACCCTCACTCTCCTGATATTTCACCAATTTACACCACTCCAGAATGTTGGTAAGTTTCTGAATGTGTTTCCAGTGCATTATTGAATGTTTGAACCTCATTCTGAGATGTAAATGAATTGCCTGAGGCATTGAGAAGTAACAAATAAATGCACTTGAAGTTTTGTTTAACTTTTTGGTATCAATATTGAGGCCCGGCCTGACAATGGTAGATTATCATTTACCATTTTTGTATCGATATTGAGGCCCGACCTGACAATGGTGATAAGAAATGTGCCAATGAAGGTATCATATATCATGGATTAACAGATCATAATTAGACTGTCTTTGTCACTGATAGCTAACAATTGCATCCTGAATCAAATTCATTGATATATGAGTAATTTTACCTTGTAAATTTGCTCATATGAAATGCTCATTTTGTGTTTTCTGTTCATTTCAGTTGAACACAAATGTGTTTTATGGATCAAGGGCTCAAAGAAGAAGGGATTACATCGTGCCAGAGTTACATGATGACAGTGACCCTAATGAGGAAGTGGATTCTGGAGATGATTATGAGCCACAGGCAGATACTTCTTCTTCAAGTGAAGATGAACATGAAGATTTGTCTAAGAGAAGTGGGCAAGTTAATGTAAAACGAAGAAATGTACGAAAACAAGCAGTTAAAGATGAGGAGGTTGAGGTACATGAAACAACTGTCAACAACACTAATGCCACCTGGAGCAAACTTGACATAACAAATACTCTATTACCTGACTACAAACATGAGGTACCAACACATATCAAGGAACCATTTCAATATTTTTGTGAATTATTTACTGCAGAAATGTTAGAAAGTCTTGTGTTTAACACAAACTTGTATGCAACACAGAAAGATGTTAATACTAACTTCAACACCACTAGTGAAGAGCTTATGCAATTTGTTGGAATTCTGATATTCATGAGTATGGACACTCTGCCCTCTTTAGAGGATTACTGGTCCCATTACCATTGTCATCCTGATATTACAACTGTTATGACATCTAAAAGGTTTAGGTTACTAAGGACAGCTATTCATATAAATGATAATACCAAGGCAACAGCTGACAGGTTCCATAAAGTAAGACCACTGTTTGAAGGTCTAAGAAAAGCATGTCTAACAGTTCCAGGTACACCAAAGCAATCAGTTGATGAGGTAATGGTGGGATATAAGGGAACAAGAGCAGGAAATCTCAGGCAATATATCAGGACCAAGCCTGATAAATGGGGATTTAAACTTTTTTGCCGGGCCAGCGATGATGGATTTATACATGACATAATGATGTATCAAGGTCAAACAACATTTGATTATCACAGTGTTAGCCTAACAGAGGAGGAGAAGAAAATGCCTATAAGTTCCAAGGTTGTTATTTGCCTTGCAAAGACTATGGACCACACAAAGACCAGTGCAATTTATGCAGATAACTTCTTTACCAGTTTGCCTCTAGTGAAATATCTGCATGCTACATTCAATTGCAGGTACAAGGGACAGCAGAATTGGAAAACCACCACTTATGTCTGTCAATGACATGGAAAAAACAAAGGTGAAAAGGAGTGCTATGGATTACTGCTCATTGGATGGTGTCCTTGCTGTACATTGGAAAGACAATAAAGTTGTTACTTTACTGACTAATGATATTGGCATCAACCCAGTGACAAAAATAAAGAGGTACAGCAAGGAGCTCAAACAAAAGGTGGAAGTTGACTGTCCTGCAGTGATAAAAAATTATAATGCCCATATGGGGGGCATAGATAAGAATGATATGTTGGTGCATCTCTACAAGTCTCCACTCAAAGCAAAACGCTGGTACATGAGGCTCTTTGGATATATCATTGATCTTTGTTGTGTCAATGGCTGGTTGTTGTACAGGCGTGACTGTGGTGCTTTGAAAGAGAAATACATGAACCTCAAGGAATTTCGGTTTTCCATCTCCCATTCTGCAAGAAAGTCAACCAATGGAATCCCAAGGAGCCTGAGATCTCCAAGTTGTTCAACTTCACGGTCTTCTTCACTTGATGACATTCCCAATCGGCATAGAAAAAGGCCTCATAATAAAATATTTGATGAAACACAAACACACTGGCCAGTTTCTGCAAAGAGGCTTTCATGTAAACATTGCAACACCAAGAACAAGAGGACCTACTCTTCCTTTGCTTGTTCCTTCTGCAAGGTTAATTTATGTCTAAATACAATGAGGAATTGTTTCCTGGAATTCCATAAGCAACAACATGCTTAAATTCTTCTGATAATATTTTTGTAAAAAAAATTTCATTTTTTATAAAAAGTCAATTACTAAAAATGTGTTAAATTTATTGAAATCAAGTTTCTGTGCCTTTTGTTTACCCAAGTTGTTTATGAATAAACCTTAAATGTATATTTATACCTTTAATTATCAGTTATAGCAGCTGTTACGATTCTTTTAGACAAATGCCTTTGTCAGGCTTGCATCAAATTTGATGCCTGATCTGTCACCTACAGTTTAACCATTGTCAGGTGGTGCCTCATATTTGATGCGGCCAAAAAGGGCATTTTATGTCCCAAAAATATATAAACTAAAAAAATGATCACAAATAAATATGTCTTAGAATTGCATATACTGTCACAATATAGGTTGCAATTGTTGCATCTGCTCAAATATGAGGCACAGCCTGGTAAAGGGTTATTAATATCCCCTTTATTAATACCTATCTTCCACTTATACACTTCGATCAGGTCTCCCCTCATTCATCGTCTAACAAGTGAATGTAATTTAAGGGTCTTCAATCTTTCTTCATAAGGAAGATTTCTAATGCTATGTATTAATTTAGTCATCCTACGCTGAATGTTTTCTAACGAATTTATGTCCATTCTGTAATATGGAGACCAGAATTGAGCTGCATAATCTAGGTGAGGCCTTACTAATGATGTATAAAGCTGCAGTATGACCTCTGGACTTCTGTTGCTTACACTTCTTGATATAAATCCCAGTAATCTATTTGCCTTATTACGTATGCTTAGGCATTGCTGTCTTGGTTTAAGGTTGCTGCTCACCACAACCCCCAAGTCCTTTTCGCAATCTGTATGGCTAAGTTCTACATCATTTAACTTATAAGTGCTAGGGTTATGGACACTCCCGAGCTTCAGAACCTTGCATTTATCTACATTGAACTGCATCTGCCACTTTTCTGACCAAGAATAGAGTTTGTTTAAATCCTCCTGAAGTTCCCTAACATCTACGTTTGAATCAATTATCCTATCTTTGTGTCATCGGCGAATTTGCTCATATCACTAGTAATTCCCTCATCAAGATCATTGATATATATTATAAACAACAACGGGCCCAAGATGATCCCTGTGGAACGCCACTCGTTACAGATCCCCACTCGGATTTAACCCCATTTATGGACACTCTCTGCTTCCTGTCTGTGAGCCATGACTCGATCCACGAGAGCACTTTTCCCCCAATGTCATGAGCTGCCACTTTCTTTAACAGTCTTTGGTGCGGAACTCTATCAAAAGCCTTACTAAAATCTAAGTAAATAATATCAAATTCTTTATCGTGGCCAACAGCCTCAAAAGCTTTACTGAAGAAAGTTAATAAATTAGTTAGACAAGACCGGCCTCTTGTGAATCCATGCTGAATATCATTAATCAAGCTATGCTTATCGAGATGGCTTCTTATAATCTCAGCTATAATTGACTCTAGTAATTTGCCTACAATTGAGGTCAGGCTTATTGGGCGGTAATTTGACGGTAACGCCTTGTCCCATGTTTTAAAAATAGGAATTACATTAGCCATCTTCCACATATCCGACACTACACCTGTTTGAAGAGATAAATTAAAAATATTAGTTAATGGTTCACAGAGTTCCATTTTGCATTCCTTAAGAACCCTTGAAAAAATCTCATCAGGACAGGGCGACTTATTTTGCTTCAGTCTGTCTATCTGCTTCACAACCATTTCACTAGTGACTGTGATGTTACATAATTTATCTTCTTCTAGCTCACTATAAAAATTAATTACTGGAATATTGTTAGTGTCTTCCTGTGTAAAAACCGAGAGAAAATAATTATTTAAAATCGAGCACATTTCATTCTCTTTGTCAGTAAGATGCCCATAGTTATTTTTCAGGGAACCTATCTTATCTCTAACTTTTGCTCTATAGACCTGGAAAAAACTTTTTGGGTTAGTTTTAGAATCCCTAGCAACTTTAATTTCATAGTCCCTTTTAGCTTTTCTTATCCCCTTTTTAATGTCCCTCTTAATGTCAATATACTGATTCATAAGATGAACCTCACCTCTTTTGATACGCCTATAAATTCCTTTCTTATGCCCTAGTAGATATTTCAGCCTATTATTCATCCATTTTGGGTCATTTCTATTCGATGTAATTTCTTTATATGGGATAAACGTTCTTTGAGCAGCATGTATAGTGCTCAGAAAACTGTCATATTGATAGCTCTCTTCGTTACCCCAGTCAACAGATGATAAGTGTTCTCTAAGCCCATCGTAATCTGCTAAGCGAAAATCTGGGACTGTTACTGAGTTATCCTTACTATCATACTTCCATTCAATGCTAAATGTAATTGATTTGTGGTCGCTAGCACCCAGTTCCTCTGAAATTTTTAATTTATTAACAAGGGATTAATTGTTTGCCAGAACTAAGTCAAGCAGGTTATTACCCCTTGTAGGTTCTGTCACAAACTGCTTCAAAAAACAATCCTGAACTACTTCTAAGAAGTCGTATGATTTTAAATTCCCAGTCAAGAAATTCCAATCAATATGACTAAAGTTAAAGTCTCCTAGAATTACTACATTATCGTGTCTTGTGGCCCTAACAATTTCCTCCCATAGTAGTCTCCCCTGGTCCCTATCTAAGTTTGGGGGACGGTATATCACACCTAAAATCAATTTTTCATGCCCCTCTGAAAATTCTATTCAAACAGACTCTGTATGTGTTACTTCAGACTTAATACCCGTTTTTATGCAACAGTTCAAGCGATCTCGGACATACAATGCCACCCCACCCCCCTTCCCGATACTTCTATCTACTTGGAACAATTTAAAACCCTGAATGTGACATTCTGCAGGCATGTCCCGATTTTTCATATTGAACCACGTCTCAGTTAAGACAAATACATCAATGTTACCTGCACTAGCAACTAGTCTCAACTCGTCCATCTTATTCCTAGCACTACGACTATTTGTGTAATATATATTTAAGGCCCCCCTTTCTCTTAACCCTTCCTGCTCCTTTCTGTTATTCCGCTAAACCTATTACTGTCATTGTCAATTAGTGCCACTGGCTTTCAAATATCCACCTCATTGTGCCTATTACTAGTTCTCCTAGTACTCATATTACTACACTGCGACTTCACTGCTTTCCCGCCAAAACCCATACCACTAACTATTCCTAGTTTAAAGACCTAACAGCTCCCTCCACTGCGTTGGCCAGTGCTCCCACCCTAGACTTAGATAAGTGATCCCCATCCCTGGCATACATGTCATTTCTGCCATAGAAGAGGTCCCAGTTGTCAATGAATGTTACCGCATTTTCCTTACAGTATTTGTCCAGCCAGCAATTGACACCAATTGCTCTGGACAACCATTCATTTCCAACTCCTCTCCTTGGCAAAATACCACATATGACAGGGTTTCCACCGTTCCTCCTAATTATCTCTATTGCTGACCTATACCTGCTAATCAGGTCCTCACTCCTACGTCTGCCAACATCGTTGCCTCCAGCACTGAGACAGATAATAGGATTGCTCCCATTACCTCTCATGATGTCATCCAGACGGCTAACAATATCCTTCATCCCAGCCCCAGGAAAACACACTCTCTGCCTTCTACTCCTATCCTTCAAGCAGAATGCCCTATCCATTATACATATCAATGAATATGAAACGTTCAGAATTTATTCAGTTTATCAGAGGTTGGTACACGAGGCTGTGTGTTACCTACCTGCACACTACCACTCGACAATACTTAATCCCTAAAATAAGGATGAAAGTAAACTCTCGATATATACAAAGTACACTGTGAAACAGACACCTCTAGCTGAATATATTTCTGTGTTTGCCATGAATAAAACTTTCAACTGGTAAATAATATAAACAATGAATAATATGCCCACTAAGAAACTTTCCTATATCCTTTCTAAATCTAACTTATCTAATTTGACTACATTACTGCGGATTCTCTCTTGGAAGAATATCCTCAGGACCTCATTTTTTATCTCCTTTGTTTATACCCATCTTCCATTTATACACTTCAATCATGTCTCCCCTCATTCTTCTTCTTACAAGAGAATGCAGTTTAAGGGATTTAAATCTTTCTTCAAACGGAAGACTTCTTATGCTATGTATTATTTTTGTCATTCTTCGCTGAATGTTTTCTAACGAATTTATATCCATTTTGTAATATAGAGACCAGAACTGAGCTTCATAATCTAAGTGAGCTCACGCCTTCCTAATGACGTTTTGCTAATATTTTTTGATATAAATCCCAGTAATCGGCTCGCCATATTATTTAAGCTTAGGTATTGCTGTCTTGTCTTGACAAGATGAAGATGAAGATATCCAGATGTTGCACATGTATCTAATTCACCATCTTGTAGGTATTGTATACCATTCGTGAACAATCTGTCAGACAATGCAACACCATAGAATCTTGGTACAGAGGACAGCTACACAACCTTCATGTTTCTACTGGCCATTCCTTGAGCATAACCTACGTTTACTGGGGATTCCCGCCGACCAATGACAATGCCTTCGTCTGCTTCACATCCCTCACCTGTTGCCGGTATATAAGCGTCAACCTCCATGACCGTGCTTCAGTTCTTTCAAGACTACGGTGCTCTTAGCCAACTCCAAGGCCGAGGGACTGATTACTTCATCTTTTGAACATATTTCTTCACATTATATCCTTGTATTATACTGACAAAGCCACTGGTTGGCAGAACGTCTATAACTAAAGATACCAAGATTTTGCACATATGCCTAATTCCTCGTCATTACTGTCTTGGTTCCAGGTTTCTGCTTACTATTTTCGTACTCTGTAAAGCTAAGTTCTACATTATTTGGTTTATAAGCGCTTGGGTTATGGACATTCCGAGCTTCAGAACTTTGTATTTATCTACAATGAAATGCATCTGCCACTTTTCTAACCACGAGCTGAGTTTGTCTGAATTCTCTTGAAGTTCAGTGATATCTACGTCCGAATCAATTATCCTACCTATCTTCGTGTCATTAGCGAATTTCCTCATATCAGTAGTAATTCCCTCGCCTAGGTCGCTGATATATATTATAAACAACAATGAGCCTAAAACTTATCACTGTGAAACGCCACTTGTTACAGATCCCTACTCACATTTTACCCTATTTATGCACACTCTCTGTGTCCTGTTGGTGAGCCATGACTTGATCCATGACAGCACTTTTTTACTAATGCCATGAGCTGCCACTTTCTTTAACAGTCTCTGGTGCAGTACTCTATCAAAAGACTTACTAAAATCCAAATAAGCGATATTGACTTCTTTATCGTTATCAACAGCCTCAGAAGCTTTACTGAAGCAAGTCAGTAATTTAGTTAGGCAGGAACGGCCCCTCGTGAGTCCACACTGAATATCTTTCATGAATTTATGCTTATCAAGATGGCTTCTTATAATATCAGCTATAACTGACTCCAGTAATTTTCCTACAGTTGAGGTTAGGCTTACTGGGCGGTAATTTGACGGTAACGACTTATCCCCTGCTTTAAAACTAGGAATTACATTAGACATCAGACACTACACCTGATTGAAGAGATTTATTAGAAATGTTAGTTAATGGTTCACAAAGTTCCATTTTGCACTCCTTAACAACCCTTTAAAAAAGTTCATAATGGCCCTGGGATTTATTTTGCTTCAGTCGGTCTATCTGTTTGGTAATCATATCCCTAGTGACTGTGATATAACATATTGTTGGTGTTCTGTGTGAAAATCGAGAGGAAATAATTATTTAAAATGGATCACATTTCATTCTCCTCGTCAGCAAGATACTCTCACCTATATTTCAAAGGACCTATCTTTTCTCTAACTTTTGTTCTATATACTTGGAAAAACCTATCGGCTTAGTTTTCGAATCCCTAGCAAATTAAATTTCATAGTTCCGTTTAGCTTTTCTTATCTCCTTTTTTAACCTCTATTTTGATATGAATATATTGATTCATAAGATGTCTCCTCACCTTTTCTGATACATCCATACATTCCTAAAAGATGTTTGCTCATTTCTATTCGATCTTACTTCTTTATACATTTCTATTCGATCTTACTTCTTTATACATTTCTATTCGATCTTACTTCTTTATAAATGTTCTTTGGGCAGCATGTATAGTGTTTAGTAAACTGTCATATTGATAGCTCTCTTCGTTACCCCAAGGTGTTCTCGAAGCCCATTGTGGGCTTAGAGATTTGTGGCAACGTGCGCCAAAATCTTCTGTGCTTTCTAAATTATTTACAAGGGTTTTCTTTTTTGTCAAAACAAAGTCAAGCAGGTTATTTTCCCTTGTAGGTTCAATAACAAACTGCTTTAAAAATACCATCTTGAACTACCTTTAAGAAGACGTTAGACTTCTTCCAATCAATCTGACTAAAGTTAAAGTCCCCTAGAATTACTACGTTATCGTGCAGTTTCAGCCATAATGTCAGTAAATTCCACAAAAAAAAAAGGTTGAAGTTGGTGATCTTTTTCATGTTAATTTGTGTTGGGAAAAAAATCAATAAAAACAAAGTTGTAAACAATATCGGAAATCTTCGCTGGTTGTTTGTAGAACCATCATTCCTCATTAAGGTGCTTGTAGAACCATCATTCCTCATTAAGGTGTTTGTAGAACCATCATTCCTCATTAAGGTGTTTGTAGAACCATCATTCCTCATTAAGGTGTTTGTAGAACCATTATTCATCATTAAGGTGTGCAAAATATCGTGACAGTCCTATTAATATTTTTTAGCATAAAAAGGAATACAAGGTCAATAACTTATTTCTGAGTTATTCACATATCGTTTTCTATAAAACTCTTTTAGGAGTTCCTCAAAATATTCCCTACATCTTTCTCATACCTCCAATTCTCCATCTAATAACTCTCCTCTTCTAATTTTAGCTGCCAAATCCATTCGTTCCAAAGGCATTCTCAACTTATTAAATACACTCAAATACTTTTTCTTACCTCATGGAAATTTGATGACAGCATCTCACCCACTCATTTGCTTTCCTTTTACACTCCTTCACCACTCTTTTAACCTTACTTTTTCTCTCCACATTCTCCTCCCTCCTCATATCACTTCGACTTTGTAAAAAGTCCTTTCATATGCTAACTTTTTCTTTTACTGCTCTCTTTACCTCTTCATTGTACCAATCGCTCTTCTTCCCTCCAACACCCAACCTTCTAAGTCTACCCTCTTAAATCTACCCTTTACCTCTTCAGCCTCATTGTCTATACTCTCATTAGCGCATCTTTCTACCAACAGTTGCTTATATCTTACCCTTACTGCCTCCTCCTTTAGTTTATAAATCTTCGCCTCTCTCTTACTTTCTCATACTGTTCTCTTTGTACCCCCATTTATCTTTTACTCTCACTGTAGCTACAACTAAAAACATTATCTGATACATCTGTGGCCCCTCTATAAACATACATAGTTTAACAAACTACTAGCTTTTCACCCTATATCATATCTCCTATACTTATTGTTTTTTCTTAAAATATATATTACCTATTACCAAACCTCTTTCAATACAAATTTCAATCAAAGGTTCCCCATTATCAATTATCCCTGGCACCCCAAACTTACCTACCACGCCCTCTATAACCATTTCCCCCACTTTGGCATTCAGGTGGTCCCTAATACAATCATTCTCTCATTTCAAAACTCCTTAAACACTCACCTAACATCTCCCAAACTCTCTCTCATCTTTATTTATCTTTTCTTCAGTTGCATAAACACTTATTATAGCCCATTTTGTCTCATCCAGTCCTTATTTTAATTCACGTAATCCTTGAATTTATACATTCATATTCCATCTTCTTCTTCTATAACTGATCCTTTATCATTATTGCTACCAATTCCTTAAGTCTAACTCTCTCAGATACTTCTAACCTAATCCCATTTATTTCTTCCACCTGAAACTCCCCTACCCCCTTCAGCTATGCTTCGCTTAGAGCTAGGACATCTAACTTATTTTCATTCATGATAAATGAGACACATGTGCAACACTTTGGTATCTTTAATGAGGAAACGTTTCGCCACACAGTGGCTTCATCAGTCATACAAAGGAGAACGGTGAAGAACAGGAGGAGTTTGAGGAAATCAGTCCCTCAGCCTGAAGTCGATGTGGTCAGTCAATCAATCTTGAAAAGAATACAGCATATGTGCGGAGAAGTAGCTTATATACTGTAGGCAGGAGAGGTGCAGCAGTCGTAGGTGGTATCGCATTTGTCCATTGTGAATGTGGATCATGCCCATGGGTTAGGCAAGTGAAGAATTTCCAAGTATTAAGATCCCAAGAAGTTGCTGTGTCATACAGGAATGTAGATAAATGGTTCAAAGAACCGACAAGTTGATAATCAGACACATGTGCAACACTTGGGTATCTTTAATGAGGAAACGTTTCCCCACACAGTGTCTTCATCAGTCCATACAAAGGAGAATACAGCACGACCTACTTCCACATTGGACAAATGTGATACCACCTACTACTGCTGCACCTCACCATCTGCCTACAGTATATAAGCTTCTCCGCACATATGCTGTATTCTTTTCAAGACTGATGGCCTGATCACATCGACTCAAGGCTGAGGGACTGATTACCTCAAACTCCTCCTGTTCATCACCATTCTCCTTTGTAAAGAATGATGAAGCCACTGTGTGGTGAAACGTTTCCTCATTAAAGATACCTGTGGAAAATACTGTATATATTTTCCGGAAATACAGTAGTTTACATGTAAATAGATGGCCATACTGTATTTAATAAAAATTATATTATAAAAAATGGGAAGCCCTGCGCCTGCGCAGAAGAGACTCGCCATGTTTGAACTAGTTAATACAAACGTTAGTGAATAATTTGAAGAATTTTCGTGCTCTAGAGGTAAAATTGGGCTGACACCTCTCAAATAGGAGCCGAAATTGTTGGATGTGCATTCCTACATAACTTGAGATATCAGGCGACTGGACAAGACAGCTATAGGAACCTCAGATAAGTCTGTTTATGTTGTAACTCTGGCCAGCGTTATTTTCATGGATAGACAGTGAGGTTATCTGAGTATGATACACCTTAATCTCCAGTCAAATTGGTGAGTGATATTAAGATATATTCTCCTTCTGTTATATAAATGTGTATAAGTATCATTAATTTTAATATACAGTCCACCAATTTTTATATTTACCAGAATTCCTGGTGATGCACATTTCATTTGTAATTAATAGGTCTAGAGAAACTTGTGGATATGACAGTTGTAGGTATCGAAGGGGGACATTTTTGTGACCTAGGTGTCCCAAATTCCTAATTGTATATGTAACTTTGATAAATAATAATTATCTTTGTTACCATTTATTGGTATGTACCTTATGAGTTACATCCAGATAAATGCAATTTTCCACAATACCCAAGTGTTGCACATGTGTCTAATTTATCAACTTGTCGGTTCTCTGAACAATTCATCTACATTTTCATTCATAACACTGGCAATGATCTCTTTCATATCATTTCCAATACGTCCACCAACATTCAAATATCCCAGCTTCATACATTTTTTCTTCTTGTTTTTAGTAATTTATACAGGAGAAGGGGTTACTATCACAGTGCTCCCGGCCTGTTAGTCGCCTCTTACGACATGCATGACTTGAGGAGGAAAGATTCTTTTCCGCTTACTCATGGAGATGAAAGGAAATAGATAAGAACAATAAAACAAAAATGAAAATTCAGATGTGTGTGCATACAAATGCGTTTACATGTATATGTAGTGCGACCTAAAAGTGTAAGTAGAAGTAGTAAGATGCACTCGTTTTCTTGCGTATTTAAGAGACAGAAAAAAGAGACACCAGCATATATATATATATATATATATATATATATATATATATATATATATATATATATATATATATATATATATATATATATATATATATGTCGTGCCGAATAGACAGAATTTGCGATCTTGGCTTAAATAGCAACGCTCATCTTGCCATATAGGACAAGTGAAAATTTGTGTATGCAATAATTTCGCCAAAATCTTTCTGAATCTAACGAGAAAAACACATTTCACTGTATTTGTTTAGTATTAAATTATTGTAAACAAATCTAAAATATATTTTAGTTAGGTTAGGCTAAAATAAATTGCGCTTGTTATAATAAGGTTAGGTAAGTTTTCTAAGTTCCTTTTGGTGCAAAGTTATAAATTTTTACATCAACATTAATGAAAAAAATATATCTTTAAACGTATAATAGAAAATTTTTTTTAGAAAATACGTAATTTTAAATGAGTTCTTGCTAATTGACCAGTTTTACATATTCGGCACGACACACACACACACACACACACACACACACACACACACACACACACACAAACACACACACACTGGTCAAGCACGTCAAGAAGTTAGAGAAAGTACAAAGGTTTGCAACAAGGCTAGTCCCAGAGCTCAAGGGAATGTCGTACGAGGAAAGGTTAAGGGAAATCGGACTGACGACACTGGAGGACAGAAGGGTCAGGGGAGACATGATAACGACATACAAGATACTGCGGGGAATAGACAAGGTGGACAGAGATAGGATGTTCCAGAGAGGGGACACAGGGACAAGGGGTCACAACTGGAAGCTGAAGACTCAGACGAGTCACAGGGACGTTAGGAAGTATTTCTTCAGTCATAGAGTTGTAAGCAAGTGGAATAGCCTAGCAAGTGAAGTAGTGGAGGCAGGAACCATACATAGTTTTAAGAAGAGGTATGACAAAGCTCAGGAAGCAGAGAGAGAGAGGATCCAGTAGCGATCAGTGAAGAGGCGGGGCCAGGAGCTGAGTCTCGACCCCTGCAACCACAATTAGGTGAGTACAATTAGGTGAGTACACACACACACACACACACACACACACACACATATATATATATATATATATATATATATATATATATATCTATATTTCTATATATATATATTTATATATATATATATATATATGTCTATATATTTTTATATATATATATATATATATATATATATATATATATATATATATATGTATATATATGTATATGTATATATATATATGTCGTGCCGAATATGTAAAACTGGTCAATTAGCAAGAACTCATTTAAAATTAAGTCCTTTCGAAAATTTACTCTCATACGTTTAAAGATATATTTTTTTCATTAATGTTAATGTAAAAATTTATAATTTTGCACCAAAAGGAACTTAGAAAACTTACCTAACCTTATTATAACAAGAACAATTTATTTTAGCCTTACCCAACTAAATATAATTTAGATTTGTTTACAATAATTTAATACTAAACAAACACAGTGAAACATATTTTTCTCGCTAGGTTCAGAATGATTTTGGCTAAATTATTGCATACACAAATTTTTGCTTGTCCTATATGGCAAGATGAGCGTTGCTATTTAAGCCAAGATCGCAAATTCTGTCTATTCGGCACGACATTATATATATATATATATATATATATATATATATATATATATATATATATATATATATATATATATATATATATATATATATATATATATATATAAAACCCTCAATTCTTTTGTTTGGAGAACATGAAATTCAATCATCAGAGGGTGTTCAGCAGGGTGACCCACTTGCTCCACTTCTCTTCTGCTTGGCAGTAAGAGAACTAACTTCCAGCCTACGCAGTGAGCTCAATATCTGGTACCTGGATGACGGCACTCTGGCAGGTACTGAAGAGCCCCTCGTGGGGGACCTACAACTGGTGAAAACACAGGGAGAAGGCTTGGGACTCATCCTCAATCCCTCTAAGTGTGAAATCATCACAGCGAACCAGGAAATAATCAATGCTGTTCGAAGAATCCTCCCGGAAATCTCAACTACAACTCCGTCCAACAGTACCCTCTTGGGGGCACCGCTGGGTCACCAGGCCATCGATACTGTCCTCAGGGACAAATTGAATGACCTTATGAGAATGGAGGAGAGAATAAGCGATCTTGATGCCCATGATGCTCTGTATCTCCTCACAAGGTGTCTTACTATGCCAAGACTCACTTACTTCTTGAGGTGTGCACCCTCTTTTGACAACCCAACACTTGATGAATATGATGCACACCTGAGATCAACTTTTAAGAAGGCACTGAACCTGTCACTAGAGGATGAGCAATGGGATCAGGCAACCCTCCCAGTGCGACTGGGAGGTATAGGGGTGCGTAAAGCAACGCATGTTGCTTTACCTGCTTTTCTGTCTTCATGTTTGGCTTCCAGTGCATTAGTCAAGAAGATAGTGCCCGAACGCTTGAGAGACTTGGTAGGAGCTCAAGACCCCAGGTTTACTGAAGCAGCAATTCGGTGGGACACCCTTACAGACTCCTCCAGTAGACCAGCTCCTCCTAAACAGCACAAACAGTCCCACTGGGACAAACCGATCATGGAAAAAATCGCCAACACAATGCTCTCCAATGCTTCAGGAAAGAACAAAGCTCGTCTCCTGGCAGTGAAGGCACCACACTCTGGAGATTTCCTGTTAGCTGTTCCCAATTCCTCCCTGGGCACCCGTCTCGACCCACAGGTCATTCGGATTGGTGTTGCTCTTCGCCTAGCCGCCCCCATCCTCACCGAACATAGGTGTATTTGCGGCAGGGCGACAGCTGATCAATTCGAACTCCATGGTCTCGTGTGCCACACAGCAGAAGGGAAGTATGCCAGACATGAGGAGATCAATGACATCATAAAGAGAAGCCTCGCCACAGCCCGTTGCCCAGCTCAACGGGAACCCCAAGTACAGAGGTCTGATGGAAGTCAAAAGCGTCCTGATGGAGCCACTATGCTACCCTGGAAGGATGGAAAGCAGATTGCCTGGGACTACACCTGTGCTGCCACATTGGCAGACACCTACTTGCCATACTCTGTAGTGGAAGGGGGTGGAGCTGCCAGCCACAGGGAGACCCAGAAGATCCGAAAATATGAAGACCTTCCCCCTTGCTATAACTTCATTCCAATAGGGTCGGAGACCCTTGGAGCATGGGGCAAGTGTGCTCTAAAGTTCCTCAAAGAGCTGGGTGAAAAGCTCATCATAGAAACCAAGGACCACAGGACGACCAGCTTCCTCTTTCAGAGACTCAGTGTTGCGATCCAGAGAGGAAATGCCTGCAGCATTCTGGGCACGCGGCCCACCGCAGGGGAGCTGGACGAAGTATTCGAGATGTAGCTCTGAGTTACCTATGTTGTTTTACTTTGTATCATATTTTTGTGAATGTTTTGTCAATGTATTTTGTCTTTAAATAAAATATATATATGCATAATATAGGGGGTGGTAGGAGAATCTTGAGTTTTCCCAGAAGCAAGTTTATTCTTTTCTCTGAGGATGAGGGTCCCCATAACAGTTCTAGAGGTGGTACCTCCCTATATTATATTCATATATATATATATATATATATATATATATATATATATATATATATATATATATATATATACATATATATATATATATATATATATATATATATATATATATATATATATATATATATATATATATATATATATATATATATATATATATGTATATATATATATATAAATATATATATATATAAATATATATATATATATATATATATATATATATAAATATATATATATATATATATATATATAAATATATATATATATATATATATATAAATATATATATATATATATATATATATATATATATATATATATATATATATATATATATATATATATATATATATATATATATATATATATATGTCGTGCCGAATAGGCAAAACTTGCGATCTTGGCTTAAAAAGCAACGCTCATCTTGCCATATAGGACAAGTGAAAATTTGTGTATGCAATAATTTCGCCAAAATCATTCTGAACCTAACGAAAAAAATATATTTCACTGTGTTTGTTTAGTATTAAATTACTGTAAACAAATCTCTCTCTCCTGTCCTTGCTAACCTTTACATGGAATACTTCGAGACTGTTCTTCCTACCATCGATGTGCAACCTTCACTCTTGCTCCGCTATGTGGATGACATCTTTGCTCATTGGCCTCATGACTCCGGTCTCTTCCAACCTTTTCTTGAAGCTCTTAATAATCTTGCCCCTTCCATTAAGTTTAAAGCTGAATTCCTTGCTTCCTTTCCTTGATGTCCATGTCCACCGCTCAGATACAGGTTTCCGTTTACCGAAAACCTATGCACAGCGGCATGCACATTCACTACTTTTCCTATCATGCTTCCCCTGTCAAGAAAAGTGTTCTTATCTCCATCTTTCTCCGTGCCCTCCGCATCTGTGATCCTCAGTTCCTTCCAGCAGAAATTTCCACTCTTCACAATTCGTTTTTTCGTCTTGGCTACCCTTCCCATTTCATAGATTCTGCCCTCTCACGTGCTAAACGTAATTTGTTCTCTCCCAAACTCTCTACCCCTGGGAACTCTTCTGTCCTCTGCCTTCCCTACATTTCCGGTCTTTCTAATCTCAACAATTCTCTCCGTCCCTTAGACATCAAGCTCACCTTCCGCCAGACTAACACTCTTCGCACTAATCTCGTTCATACCTCTCCTCCCTCTACAGATGTTCCTGGTGTCTACTCTATTTCTTGCTCCTCCTGTCCTCTTCAATACTTCGGAGAAACTGGTCGATCTCTTTCTGACAGACTTAGGGAGCACAAAAATAGTTTTAGGCTTGCCGACACTAACAATGCTCTTTTCTGTCACGTGGTCTTCTGCTAAAACTGTCTTCCCTACTTCCAACTCGAACAGTCGCCGTCTAGTTGAATCCTCTCTAATACACAACTTTCCTTGTATGAATCTTAGTCCTGGCTTCGTCTCTGTAGATGCCTTCGTCTCCCACTACATTGTAAAATGTTCCAAACTTCAGAACACCCGTGACTTAACCTGACTCCTCATTTTTTCTTTTTCTTTTTCTTTTTCTTTTTCTTCTCCCTCTTCCCCTTTCCTCTTTCCTTTTTCTCCTCTGGGTTGTCTTTCTTCCTTCTGTCTCGTGTTTCTGTTCCTTCTTTATTTATTTCACCACTTCCCCTTTCACCCACCTCTGTGCACTTGCTCTCCCTCTGTGGGCACCTAGCTCCCTTGCAGTGCTCCCCTTTCTTTGTATTTAACTGGCTCCTCCTCCTTATTCCCCACTACTACCACTACTACTACCTCTACTACTACTACTACCACTACCACTACTACTACTACCTCCACCACCTCTTCCTGTCTATATATAGCCGTCCTGCTCCACTTCTGGTTAGTGTGACTTTGTAAATGGTCCAAGTCGGACCGAAACGTCGTCGTAAGCTTCTCTCTTTTATTTGCGGTTTATATATATATATATATATATATATATATATATATATATATATATATATATATATATATATATATATATATATATATATATATATATATATATATATATTTCAACAAGTCGGCCGTCTCCCACCGAGGCAGGGTGATCCAAAAAAGAAAGAAAATCCCCAAAAAGAAAATACTTTTATCATCATTCAACACTTTCACCACACTCACACATTATCACTGTTTTTGCAGAGGTGCTCAGAATACAACAGTCTAGAAGCAAACACATATAAAGATACACAACATATCCCTCCAAACTGCCAATATCCCAAACCCCTCCTTTAAAGTGCAGGCATTGTACTTCCCATTTCCAGGACTCAAGTCCGACTATATGAAAATAACCGGTTTCCCTGAATCCCTTCACTAAATATTACCCTGCTCACACTCCAACAGATCGTCAGGTGCCAAGTACCATTCGTCTCCATTCACTCCTATCTAACACGCTCACGCACGCTTGCTGGAAGTCCAAGCCCCTTGCCCCCAAAACCTCCTTTATCCCCTCTCTCCAACCCTTTCGAGGACGACCCCTACCCCGCCTTCCTTCCCCTATAGATTTATATGCTTTCCATGTCATTCTACTTTGATCCATTCTCTCTAAATGACCAAACCACCTCAACAACCCCTCTTCTGCCCTCTGACTAATACTTTTATTAACTCCACACCTTTTCCTAATTTCCACACTCCGAATTTTCTGCATAATATTTACACCACACATTGCCCTTAAACAGGACATCTCCACTGCCTCCAACCGTCTCCTCGCTGCTGCATTTACCACCCAAGCTTCACACCCATATAAGAGTGTTGGTACTACTATACTTTCATACATTCCCTTCTTTGCCTCCATAGATAACGTTTTTTGACTCCACATATACCTCAACGCACCACTCACCTTTTTTCCCTCATCAATTCTATGATTAACCTCATCCTTCATAAATCCATCCGCCGACACGTCAACTCCCAAGTATCTGAAAACATTCACTTCTTCCATACTCCTCCTCCCCAATTTGATATCCAATTTTTCTTTATCTAAATCATTTGACACCCTCATCACCTTACTCTTTTCTATGTTCACTTTCAACTTTCTACCTTTACACACATTCCCAAACTCATCCACTAACCTTTGCAATTTTTCTTTAGAATCTCCCATAAGCACAGTATCATCAGCAAAAAGTAACTGTGTCAATTCCCATTTTGAATTTGATTCCCCAAAATTTAATCCCACCCCTCTCCCGAACACCCTAGCATTTACTTCCTTTACAACCCCATCTATAAATATATTAAACAACCATGGTGACATAACACATCCCTGTCTAAGACCTACTTTTACCGGGAAGTATTCTCCCTCTCTTCTACACACCCTAACCTGAGCCTCACTATCCTCATAAAAACTCTTTACAGCATTTAATAACTTACCACCTATTCCATATACTTGCAACATCTGCCACATTGCTCCTCTATCCACTCTATCATAGGCCTTTTCTAAATCCATAAATGCAACAAAAACTTCCCTACCTTTATCTAAATACTGTTCACATATATGCTTCAATGTAAACACTTGATCAACACATCCCCTACCCACTCTGAAACCTACTTGCTCATCCGCAATCCTACATTCTGTCTTACCTCTAATTCTTTCAATAATAACCCTACCGTACACTTTTCCTGGTATACTCAGTAAACTTATTCCTCTATAATTTTTACAGTCTCTTTTGTCCCCTTTCCCTTTATATAAAGGGACTATACATGCTCTCCGCCAATCCCTAGGTACCTTCCCCTCTTTCATACAATTATTAAACAAAAGTACCATATATATATATATATATATATATATATATATATATATATATATATATATATATATATGTCGTGCCGAATATATAAAACTTGGGATCTTGGCTTAAATAGCAACGCTCATCTTGCCATATAAGACAAGCGAAAATTTGTGTATGCAATAATTTCGTAAAAATCATTCTGAACGTAACGAAAAAATATATTTCATTGTGTTTGTTTAGTATTAAATTATTGTAAACGTATCTAAAATATATTTAGTTGGATTAGGCTAAAATTAATTTCGCTTTTTATAATAAAGTTAGGTACGTTTTTTAAGATTCTTTTGGTGCAAAATTATAAACGAGTTCTGCTAATTGACCAGTTTTACCTATTAGGCACGACACACACACACACACATTTGCGCGCGCGGAGTACCATACGTAGTTTTAAGACGAGGTTTGATAAAGCTCATGGAACAGGGAGAGAGAGGACCCAGTAGCAACCAGTGAAGAGGAAGGGCCAGGAGCTAAGACTCGACCCCTGCAACCACAAATAGGTGAGTACAAATAGGTGAGTACACATATAAAATACTGCGTGGAATAGACAAGGTGGACAAAGACAGTATGTTCCAGGGAGGGGACACAGAAACAAGAGGTCACAATTGGAAGTTGAAGACTCAGATGAGTCAAAGGGATGTTAGGAAGTATTTCTTCAGTCATAGAGTTGTCAGGCAGTAGAA
Source organism: Cherax quadricarinatus (assembly GCF_038502225.1). Taxonomy (NCBI): domain Eukaryota; kingdom Metazoa; phylum Arthropoda; class Malacostraca; order Decapoda; family Parastacidae; genus Cherax; species Cherax quadricarinatus. The sequence continues at coordinate 2,103,938 of NC_091318.1, forward strand.
TAGCCTAGAAAGTGGCGTAGTGGAGGCGGGAACCATACATAGTTTTAAGACGAGGTTTGCTAAAGCTCATGGAGCAGGGAGAGAGAGGACCCAGTAGCGACCAGTGAAGAGGCGGGGCCAGGAGATAAGACTCGACCCCTGTAACCACAAACAGGTGAGCACACACACACACACACACATATATATATATATATATATATATATATATATATATATATATATATATATATATATATATATATATATATATATATATATATATATATATATATATATTGTCGTGCCGAATAGGCAGAACTTGCGATCTTGGCTTAAATAGCAACGTTCATCTTGCCATATAGGACAAGTGGAAATTTGTGTATGCAATAATTTCGCCAAAATCATTCTGAACCTAACGAAAAAAATATATTTCACTGTGTTTGTTTAGTATTAAATTATTGTAAACAAATCTAAAATATATTTAGTTGGGTTAGGCTAAAATAAATTGCTCTTGTTATAATAAGGTTAGGTAAATTTTCTAAGATTCTTTAGGAGCAAAATTATAATTTTTTACATTAACATTAATGAAAAGAATATATCTTTAAACGTATAGGAGAAAATTTTAGAAAGGACTTAATTTTAAATGAGTTCTTGCTAATTGACCAGTTTTACATATTCGGCACGACATATATATATATATATATATATATATATATATATATATATATATATATATATATATATATATATATATATATATATATATATATATATATATATATATATATATATCCCTTACAGCCACAGAGTCTGCAAACTCAAGCGTCGACATTATGGTTAATTATCAGTGAATTAACAGAACTGTAATAAACACTTGTCGTCGACAGGTTAAAACCCTCACGTGGAAATAATGACTAAGACAGAATTTAAAGAATTCGAAATGCATCATTAATCTTCATCAGAATTACAAGGACACTAAGATATATAATTATATTGTCTTTCTTACCTCTTAAGTCCTTGGCAAACTTCTTGCACTCGATGTCCATATTCTCAACATCAACTTCCCTCCACGGGGTGGTCTTCCAGTGGTTCACACAAGCTCGCACTAGACAGATGTGGTCCCACAGTTGCTAAAGCAGAAAAGGATGTAAATGGGTGTATGAAATTATATGCTTGCAATAACCTTTTATTATTATTGTAATCAAAACTAAGCGCTAAACCACCAGGGTCTTAATAACCTTTTAACAGCTACAAGAGCAGAACTATTCTCGTCATATCCCATATTCAGTAATTTTTTGACACATTTTGCTAAAAGTTTCCCATTAGTGAAGCTTTCACAAGGTTCCCTTTTATAACTTCTGGTATCCCTTCAACTCCATTTTTCCTTAGTTTACATTTGAATCATCTTTGCCAAGGTTGAAGACACTAAAAAATATCCATTTTTCGTATATTATTTTTTACGTTACATATCGTATTTGATGTTTTAAGTCTTCCATTATTTCTCATTTCCATTAACTCTATGAACTATTTTGTATCTTTTTTTATTAATATTTTAGTTCTGGGAAAACAAAACAGATGTACATTCCAGTTTTTGGCAAATATTCGTTGAAAACGTCTTGCTTTCAAAATTTTTCCATCTATATATTTGACAACTGTTATGCAGTTATCCTGAGCAGCATATGAGTGTTTCACAGTTTTATGTAAATTATCTTGAGATAACAAAAATAATACCTTTCAATGTCCGATCACATTAAATACTAAAGCGGAGTACAGTGAATCCCACCGCCACAACTTCGTCTAGTCAGATTCACTTACAACGCTGAGTTACAACATGTGGTATAAGACTACCGACATGTAGTCCATGAAGACACAAGCAGTAGTTGCAAAGTTTAAGAAAATGTTTCGCCCATCCATGGATTACTGCTTCCATGAGAATATAAGTGTGCATCATAAGTCCAGGTTGCTCATGGACATCTTCAAATTCCAGCTGTCTCCTGTCATTACAAACAGCCAGTTCCTATCCATACTTTTTAATAACATGAATATTCTGTATATAAAGATAATGTTCCCTCAGGCCCCCCAAAGACTTTTCTCTTGGTACCAGCACCAGTATTGTTGCAAACCTTCAGATATATATATTCCAAGACGGGCTTTACCTACCTTATCCATACATATTCTCCTAAATGTAGGGTTTTTGACGTACGTGAAGCAATTATTTGATTAGCTGGCTTTGTATATGCAGTTAATAAATATTTATGGATATACGTATGGGGTAAAAAATTTCTATGAACATTCGTGTTTGCAATTAATTACGGAGCCTCACCTTTCTCATTGTATTCTTATTTTATTTTCATTACTTAGCATTCGTATCGAATAAATTCAGGTAACCTCTTTCCTGACCATGTTGGCCAGGCATTATCTTCCTAATTATTTTTATATCATCCACCAAGATTGATACATATGAGTGTTTATATCCAGCAGGTATATATTATGTATAGCAGGTATATATTATGTATAGCAGGGGATCAGTATGGATCCTGGGTGAGTCATTTTTTATACCTGAATGATGTCTGTTACCTCCTATCTTACTATTTTTCACTTGTTTTTCTATTCAATACCGGAGGCCGCTCTTCCAGTTTACATTAAGAGCACCGTCCAGTTAGGTTGAGGACTGGCCTGAGAGTTTCCATATTACCTCCACTCTATGTGCTAAGCATCCTTCTCAAACCTCCTTTTTCTCCCATAACTGTCATAAAACTGTAAGAGATTTGTGAGGTAATGCAGTGTTTACCATTTCTATCTTGTATATATTTTTTCCTAGTGCTGTGCTGTTGCTTTTTCTTTTCTACTGCCAATAAGTAAAGCTTATCTTCAGTTTTATGTTTCCTGACTATTTCACTTCTTGTAAACTGGAGAATTTTTAATGTTTTCAACGTCAGTCAGTGGCCCAGTTTCAATTAGCTTACGTTCAGGAGCAGCAGAGTTCTCCGGTGCTCCTTCTCATAAAACTAAGGTAATATCCAGTCTGTTCTTTAGAAATTTTCTCATATTTTCCGTTATTGTTGTTAGTATTGTTGCCGTTGTTGTTGCTATTGTATTTCACGTTGATGTTGATGTTTTTGTTATCGTTGTTGTTTATGTTGTTGTTCTTAATATTTAAGTCTGCTAGGCTGTGAACTGCAGCCTCTTGCTTGGCGACAAACCTACATGATTAAGCCTTGTCAAACCCATATTTGAATCCACGTTGAGAGTTCTGATCCACTAAGTTGTTTCTTTATTCATTTATTCCACTTATTTATCATTGAAGAAATACTTCATAATTTTGCTGTAGAATATTCAGTTGTATAATTTCCAACACTACCTCCTTGTCCTTGATACATCCCCGGTAAAAACTACATCTTCTTCCACCCTCTCTAAGTCCTTTAGTGTCTTCTGTCTTGATTTTTTGTACCCTGTTTAGAGATAGTAGTATTTTGTATGTCGTGATAATTTCGTCTTTATTGTTTCGAAGTCATTACTGCTAGTCAGGTTATTGCCTTGGTCAGGTCACTGCTGCGAGTATGATCATTGTTTCCACCAAGATCATTACTATGGGCCAAACCATTGCCTCGAGTCAGATCGTTTCTTTTAGTCAAGTTATTGTTTCGTGCCAGGTCATCGTTTCTAGTCAGCAATGCATCGAGTTAGATCGTTACCTTGAGTCAGGTCATTGCATCGAGTCAATTCATTGTCTTGAATTCTGTCATTGCCTCAGGTTGTCATTTAAGTCAAGTGAGTGGGGGAAAAATGTCACAGTACTGTTGCTGGAACAGTTCACCAATAAGTCAAACCTGACAGTGTGACTTGACAGTAAATCATTCTGGATCACTGTCAAGTCACAGCTGTGGCGAGAAAATTAGACCAGAAGATAATTCGAAAGGGAAAGGCAAAGAATGGAGTTAGTAGTAGTAGTAGTAGTAGTAGTAGTAGTAGTAGTAGTAGTAGCAGCAGTAGAATTAGTAGTGATAGAAATAGTAACAGCAATAGAAATAGTATTAGTGTCAATGATGGTCGTCATAGAATTAGCGGCACTAATAGCAGTAGTAGTAATAATAGTAATAGTAGCATTTGTAGTAGTAGTAATGAGGCAGCAGTAGTAATAGTAATGTATAAGATATATAAGAAGAAAAGAACAGTGAAGCAACAACCTCCTGAATCACTTGGGTGTTGTGACTGCGGCTCTACTGTGGGGAATAGATCAGTGGAACAGTTTTGGAACAGTTACTCGTACCAGCGAGAACATTGGCCCTCATATACCATGTGCATGGCCCTGACTCTACCACTAGTAGCACCTCTGCTACTCCATACGAGTGTCGATAGTATTATTTATGTAGTATACTTATATATATATATATATATATATATATATATATATATACATTTCATAACATTTATAGACAGGCCCCGTTACCAAAACCTTAAGTCACGTGACCCCCGTCTGACCCACGCAGCTAGGTCTCAGGTCTCTCTCAGTTTTCGACTAGGCACAGCATGGGGCAGACGTGAAGGTTATGCTCCTCTAAGTATACCGATAATACGCCTCCATAACAGTCAACACTTGTTTCCTTGCTCCCATCACTCCATCAAAGAACCCTATTAACGAGCTCTGTGTAACACTGGGGAAGGTAACTGACAAGTCTGTTGAGTTTGAAATGACTCACATCATCGTACACACAAGACCGAAGACACCACTTGAACCAAAGACGTGCTTTACATCCGTTACAGGGCGCCTGCAACGATTATAATTAACTGCTACACGACGTGTGCTGAAGAAGGCTCACTATGCCCTTGTTATATAGCTGCTCCCGCCATAGGGCTGTAAATGGAACATCACGTGAAGAAACTCCGACACTCCTTCGGGAGCCAGTGACGGGCCACCATCGCGAAAAGAAACATGTCAAGACTTCATTCCTGGCAAATATACGTATTATCATCAACCTTCTTGCTTCTTTGTGACTAGTTGATGGTCCAAGTCAGACCTAACCGTCACCATAAGTTCAGTTTCCTAAGTGCGGGTTATTTGTGTGTAGCTTTCTAAAACTGGTATAAGTTTGACGAAAAACATGTTTTATATTTAGAGCGATTCTTCTTAAAATGATGGTCCACGGACCACTGCCGGTCCACAAGCCACCAACTGCCGGTCCAAAGCATCGCTGGTCCAGAGCTAGGGCATTTGACAGAAAATAAGAAAAATGTTTTCGGAAGCATAACATCAATATACCATAGCTCCACAGTTCGTATGATGAAAGTGAATTTAATAAACCCATGGGAGAAATTTCGCCACATTTGCAGCATAAACAACCTGAATATGAGGTAACCTGGGGTCAGCAGCTCCAGGCTTACCCAGCCATCGTGTCTCAGATGTAGACTTTCCTGGATAAGTATATACGCATATGCTTCCACTAGATGAGCCAGTATACGCATATGTTTCTACCAGATGTGCCAGTGTACGCATATGCTTCCACCAGATGAGCCAGTATAATCACCTGACTACCATCATGTCTGAGAATGTTAGTATTAATTAAGAATAATAATGTAAAATAATAATCATGGTAACCAATTAATGAATATAATGCTTACTTAAAAATTAACTCAATAAGAGTTTGAGAGAAATTTATTGTAAAAATATGATTCTTTGAATTATGATACTCAGACTCAACTAATTTGTTTTATCTTACAACGAAAAAGATATTAATGAATTTGACTTGCTGTAAGAAAAGTATATGTAAGATTTTTTATGCAAGTACGTGAAATTAAAAAATATACACATATAAATCTTTAAGTCAACGATACGGTTACTAACTCCATTTTACATTATTTTGGTAAATTTTCAAATCCTATAATTTTTATGATAATTTTCACATATTAAATTATACACCCGGCTAATAGAAGTTATTTTCATTATTATTATTAATGGTGCATTTCGAAACTATTCCATTTCCTACCATTGGGGGGTCACACTTCTATTTAGCTTCAGTATGTAAATGATGTTTTTGACCTTTAGCTACAAAAGTAGTCCAGGATGGGAACCTTTTTATGCTGGAAGACCATATTAAAGTTACCTGTAATATAACAGGCCGCATTCAAGAAATTTTGATTACATATACTGCAATAATGTTATTATTTTGTAAAAAGTTAATTATTATATAATAACTTCAAGAAAAATATTATTTTTTTAAATATAACGTTAACTAACCCTTTAACGACTGTTGTGACTACTTTGTGTGGGAAAGCATTTTGAGTTTCAGCTGATCCTTCAGGTGCGTATATGTCATTTGGGACCTTAAGGTCGTCTTGATCTGGGTTAGGTAGGAAAATGTGGAGTCGCAATAATAAGTGGTTGAGACAAGACAGTATTTGTCGTGCATGTTGCCGTAGATGTGGGTATTTTATTTTATTTTTTTTATATTTTATTGAGAGCATATCTTGTACAGACATAATACATATATATAGAATAACACTATTGAGAACAATAAGTACGTAAATAAATTATCACACACGCATACGTTGGTATTTTATTGTATTTTCCATATATCAACTGGATCTTTCATAGCATCAAACAGGAACTTTAAAGTGTTACCTTCTAAGAGCTCAGTCAGTTCCGTCTGTAGTTCTTTAAGGACCTGGAAGACATCAACAGGTGACGGTGAAGTGTTAATTTCAGTGTGAAGTTATGATTCTTAAGGTCAGTGAGCCTTTCACTGTATTTTTCAGGTAACGAGTCAGTAGCAGCAGCATATTCATCAAATGATTCACATGATTCACATGCTCACTAATGACCTTCGCCAGCTCGGGAAAGTGTACATCCGAAATTTCCATTTGACCAAGACGGGTTTTGAAAAATGAAAGCTTTTTTTCAAAATGCTTGGATTTTTTTTTTGACATATATCACATAGAGATTTAGTATTACCTTACAAATAAATATTCAAGTCAATTTGCTTTGAAATGATATAATACAGAAATGTAGCATTTCTATAGAAATCTTCTATTAGTAATTCACAGTAGTGATTCTGTTCTTCAGAAAATCTATAGATTTGTTCCCGAAAAGATAAAATTTTGACGACCACCTGTCTGTCTTTGTGATAGCCAGCACATGTCTGTCCCTGTGATAGTCAGCACACCTGTGCGTCCCTGTGATAACCAGCACACCTGTCTGTCCCTGTTATAGCCAGAACACCTGTCTGTCCCTGTGATAACCAGCATACCTGTCTGTCCCTGTGATATACAGCACGCCTGTCTGTCCCTGTAACAGCCAGAATACCTGTCTGTCCCTGTAATAATCAGCACACCTGTGTGTCCCTGTGATAACCAGCACACCTGTCTGTCCCTATTATAGCCAGCACACCTGTCTGTCCCTGTGATAACCAGCACACCTGTCTGTCCCTGTGATAACTAGCACACCTGTGTGTCCCTGTGATACCCAGCACACCTGTCTATCCCTGTGATAGCCAGCACACTTGTCTGTCCCTCTGATAACCAGCAAACATGTCTGTCCCTCTGATAGCCAGCACACCTGTCTGTCCCTGTGATAGCCAGCACACCTGCCTATCCCTGTGATAGCCAGCACACCTGTCTATCCCTGTGATAGCTAGCACACCTGACTGCGCTATAGCCAGCACACCTGTCTCTCCCTATGATAGCCAGCACACCTGTCTCTCCCTATGATAGCCAGCACACCTGTCTCTCCCTATGATAGCCAGAACACCTGTCTCTCCCTATAACAGCCAGCACACCTGTCTATCTCTGTGATAGCCAGCACACCTCTCTGTCCCTGTGATAACCAGCATACCTATCTGTCCCTGTGATATCCAACACACCTGTCTGTCCCTTTTAAAGCCAGAATACCTATCTATCCCTGTAATAATCAGCACACGTGTCTGTCCCTGTCATAACCAGAACACTTGTCTGTCCCTGTTATAGCTAGCACACCTGTCTGTCCCTGTGATAACAAGCACACCTGTCTGTCCTGTGATAACGAGCACACCTGTCTATCCCTGTGATAGCTAGCACACCTGTCTGTCCCTGTGAGAGCCAGCACACCTGTCTGTAACTGTTATAGCGAGCACACCTGTCTCTCCCTATGATAGCCAGCACAACTGTCTCTCCCTATGATAGCCAGAACACCTGTCTCTTCCTACGATAGCCAGCACACCTGTCTGCCTCTGTGATAGCCAGCACACCTGTCTGTCCCTGTGTTAGCCAGCACACCTGACTATCTCTGTGATAGCCAGCACACCTGTCTGTCCCTGTGATAGCCAGCACACCTGCCTGTCCCTGTTATAGCCAGCACACCTGTCTGTCCCTGTGATAGCCAACATACCTGTCTGTCCCTGCAATAGCCAGAACACCTGTCTGCTCCTGTGATAGCCTGCACTCATGTCTGTCCCTGTGATAGCCGGAACACCTGTCTGCCCCTATGATAACCAGCACACCTGTCTGTCCTGTGATAACCAGCACATCGGTCCGTCTAAGTGATATCCAGCACACCTGTCTGTCCCTGTCATAACCAGTACACCTGTCTGTCCTGTGATAGCCAACACACATGTCCGTCCCGGTGATAGCCAGAACACCTGTCTGTCCCAGTGATAACCAGCACACCTGTCTGTCCCTCTGATAACCAGCACAACTGTCTGTCCTTGCGATAACCAGCACATCTGTCTGTCCCTGTGTAATCACCACACGTCTCTGTCCATGTTATAGCCAGCACACCTGTCTGTAACTGTGATAACCAGCACACCTGTCTGTCCCTGTGATAACCAGTACACCTGTGTATCCCTGTGATAGCCAACACACCTGCTGCCCCTGTGATAGCCAGCACACCTGTCTGTCCCTGTAATAGCCAGAATACCTGTTTGTCCTTGAGATAGCCAGCACACCTGTCTGTCCCTGTGATAGCAAGCACACCTGTCTGTCCCTGTGATAGCCAGAACACATGCATGTCCCTGTGATAGCCAGCATACCTGTAATTCCCTGTGATTTCCAGCACACCTGTCTGTCCATGTGAAAGCCAGAATACCTGTCTGTCCCTGTAATAATCAGCACACCTGTCTGTCCTTGAGATAACCAGCACACCTGTCTGTCCATGTGATAGCCAGCACACGTGTCTATCCCTGTGATAGTCAGCGCACCTGTCTGTCCATGTGAAAGCCAGAATACCTGTCTGTCCCTGTAATAATCAGCACACCTGTCTGTCCTTGTGATAACCCGCACACCTGTCTGTCCATGTGATAGCCAGCACACGTGTCTATCCCTGTGATAGTCAGCGCACCTGTCTGTCCCTGTGATAGCCAGCATACCTGTCTGTCCTTGTAACAGCCAGAACACCTGTTTGTCCCTGTGATAACCAGCACACCTGTCTGTCACTGTGATAACCAGCACACCTATCTGTCAATGTGATATCCAGCACACCTCTCTGCCCCTGGGAAAGCCAGAAAACCTGTCTATCTCTGTGATAACAAGCACACCTGCTTATACCTGTGATAACCAGGACACCAGTCTGTGTCTGTGATGCCCAGCACACCTGTCCGTCCCTTTGATAGCCAGATCACCCCTCTGTCACTCTGATAAACAACACACCTGTCTGTCTCTGTGAAAGCCAGCACACCTGTCTGTCCCTGTTATACCCAAAACACCTGTCTGTCCCTGTGATAAACAGCACACCTCTCTGTCCCTGTGATAGCCTGCACACCTGTCTATCCCTGTTCTAGCTAGCACACCTGTCTGTCCCTGCGATAGCCAGCACATCTGTCTGTCCCTTTGATAGCCAGAACACCTGCCTGTCACTGTGATAATCAACTCACCTGTCTGTCCCTGTAATAACCAGCACACCTGCCTCTGCCTGTGACAGCCAGCACACCTGTCTGTTCCTGTGATAACGAGCACACCTGTCTGTCCATTTGATAACCGACACACCTGCCTGTCCTTGTTATAGCCAGCACACCTGTCTGTCCCTGTGATAGCCTGCACACCTGTCTATACCTTTGATAGCCAGCACACCTGTCTGTCCCTGTGATAGCCAGCACATCTGTTTGTTCCTGTTATAGCCTGAACACCTGCCTGTCACTGTGATAACCAACTCACCTGTCTGTCCCTGTGATAACTAGCACACCTGTCTCTGCCTGTGATAGCCTGCACACTGTCTATCTCTGTGATAAACAGCACACCTGTCCGTCCCTGTGATAGCCTGATCACCTGTCTGTCACTGTGATAACCAGCACATCTGTCTGCCGCTGTGATAACCAGCACACCTGTTTGTTCCTGTAATAACCAGGACACCTGTCTGTCCCTGTGATAGCCAGCACACCTGTCCGTCCCTGTGATAGCCTGATCACCTGTCTGTCACTGTGATAACCAGCACATCTGTCTGCCGCTGTGATAACCAGCACACATGTCTGTCCCTGTGATAGACAGCACACCTGTCTGTAACTGGGATAACCAGCACACCTGTCTGTCCCTGTGACAACCAGCACACCTCTCTGTCCCTGTGATAGCCAGCACATCTGCCTGTCTCTGTGATAGCCAGAACACCTGTCTGTCCCTGTGATACCCAAGACACCTGTCCGTCCCTGTGATAACTAGCACACCTGTCTGCCCCTGTGATAACCAGGACACCTGTCATTCCCTGTGATAGCCAGCACACCTGTCTGTCCCTGTTATAACCAGCACACCTGTCTGTCTCTGTGATAACCAGAACTCCTGTCTGTCCCTGTGATAACCAATACACCTGTCTGTCTCTGTGATAACCAGCACACCTGTCTGTTCCTGTTATAGCCAGCACACCTGTCTGTCCCTGTGATAACCAGCACTCCTATCTGTCCCTGTGATAACCAACACACCTGTCTGTCCCTGTGATAACCAGCACACCTGTCTGTCCCTGTTATAACCAGCACACCTGTCTGTCTCTGTGATATCCCGCACACCTGTTTGTTCTTGTGATTACCAGGACACCTGTCTGTCCCTGTGATAACCAGCACGCCTGTTTGTCCCTGTGATAGCTAGCACACCTGTCTGTCCATGTTATAGACAGCACACCTGTCTGTACCTGTGATAACCAGCACATCTGTCTGTCCCTGTGATAACCAGCACTCCTATATGTTCCTGTGATAACCAACACACCTGTCTGTCTGTGATAACCAGCACACCTGTCTGTCCCTGTTATAACCAGCACACCTGTCTGTCTCTGTGATATCCTGCACACCTGTTTGTCCTTGTGATAACCAGGACACCTGTCTGCCCATGTGATAACCAGTACACCTGTCTGTCCCTGTGATAACCAGCACACCTGTCTGCCCCTGTGATAACCAGGGCACCTGTCATTCCCTGTCATAGCCAGCACACATGCCTGTTCCTGTGATATCCAGAACACCTTTCTCTCACTGTGATAACCAGCACACCTGTCTGTCCCTGTGATAACCAGCACTCCTATCTCTCCCTGTGATAACCAACACACCTGTCTGTCCCTGTGATAATCAGCACATCTGTCTGCCCCTGTGATAACCAGGACACTTGTCATTCCCTGTGATAGCCAGCACACATGTCTGTTCCTGTGATATTCCGCACACCTGTTTGTCCTTGTGATAACCAGGACTCCTGTCTGTCCCTGTGATAACCAGCACACCTGTCTGTCCCTGTGATAGCCAGCACACCTGTCTGTAACTGGGATAACCAGCACACCTGTCTGTCCCTGTGATAACCAGCACACCTCTCTGTCCCTGTGATAGCCATCACACCTGTCTGTCTCTGTGATAGCGAGAACACCTGTCTGTCACGGTGATAACCAAGACACCTGTCTGTCCCTGTGATAACCAGGACTCCTGTCTGTCCCTGTGATAGCCAGCACACCTGCCTGTCTCTGGGATAGCCAGAACAACTGACTGTCCCTTTGATAACCAAGACACCTGTCTGTCCCTGTGATAACTAGCACACCTGTCTGCTCCTGTGATATCCAGAACACCTTTCTCTCACTGTCATAACCAGCACACCTGTCTGTCCCTCAGATAACCAGGACACCTGTCTGTCCCTGCAATAGCCAGCACACCTGTCTGTCCCTGTGATAACCAGCACACCTGCCTGTCCCTGTGAGAACTAGCACTCCTATCTGTCCCTGTAATAACCAACACACCTGTCCGTCCCTGTGATAACCAGCACACCTGTCTGTCCCTGTTATAACCAGCACACCTGTCTGTCTCTGTGATATCCCGCACACCTGTTTGTCCTTGCGATAACCAGGACACGTGTCTGTCCCTGTGATAACCACCACGCCTGTCTGTCCCTGTGATAGCTAGCACACCTGTCTATCCCTGTTTTAGCCAGCACACCGGTCTGTACCTGTGATAACCAGCACACCTGTCTGTCCCTGTGATAACCAGCACTCCTATCTGTCCCTGTGATAACAAACACACCTGTCTGTCTCTGTGATAACCAGCACACCTGTCTGTCTCTGTTATAACCAGCACACCTGTCTGTCTCTGTGATATCCCGCACACCTGTTTGTCCTTGTGATAACGAGGGCACCTGTCTGCCCCTGTGATAACCAGGACACCTGTCTGTCCCTGTGATAACCAGCGCACCTCTTTGCCCCTGTGATAACCAGGACACCTGTCATTCCCTGTGATAGCCAGCACACATGTCTGTTCCTGTGATATCCAGAACACCTTTCGCTCACTGTGATAACCAGCACACCTGTCTGTTCCTCAGATAACCAGCACACCTGTCTGTCCCTGTTATAGCCACCACACCTCTCTGTCCCTGTGATAACCAGCACACCTGTCTGACCCTGTGATAACCAGCACTCCTATCTGTCCCTGTGATAACCAACACACCGGTCTGTCCCTGTGATAAGCAGCACACCTGTCTGTCCCTGTTATAACCAGCACACCTGTCTGTCTCTGTGATATCCCGCACACCTGTTTGTCCTTGTGATAACCAGAACACCTGTCTGTCCCTGTTATACCCAGCACACCTGTCTGTACCTGTGATATCCAGAACACCTGTCTGTCCCTGAGATAACCAGCGCTCTTATCTGTCCCTGTGATAACCAACACACCTGTCTGTCCCTGTGATAATCAGCACATCTGTCTGCCCCTGTGATAACCAGGACACCTGTCATTCCCTGTGATAGCCAGCACACATGTCTGTTCCTGTGATATTCCGCACACCTGTTTGTCCTTGTGATAACCAGGACACCTGTCTGTCCCTGTGATAACCAGCACACCTGTCTGTCCCTGTGATAGCCAGCACACCTGTCTGTAACTGGGATAACCAGCACACCTGTCTGTCCCTGTGATAACCAGCACACCTCTCTGTCCCTGTGATAGCCATCACACCTGTCTGTCTCTGTGATAGCGAGAACACCTGTCTGTCACGGTGATAACCAAGACACCTGTCTGTCCCTGTGATAACCAGGACTCCTGTCTGTCCCTGTGATAGCCAGCACACCTGCCTGTCTCTGGGATAGCCAGAACAACTGACTGTCCCTTTGATAACCAAGACACCTGTCTGTCCCTGTGATAACTAGCACACCTGTCTGCTCCTGTGATATCCAGAACACCTTTCTCTCACTGTCATAACCAGCACACCTGTCTGTCCCTCAGATAACCAGGACACCTGTCTGTCCCTGCAATAGCCAGCACACCTGTCTGTCCCTGTGATAACCAGCACACCTGCCTGTCCCTGTGAGAACTAGCACTCCTATCTGTCCCTGTAATAACCAACACACCTGTCCGTCCCTGTGATAACCAGCACACCTGTCTGTCCCTGTTATAACCAGCACACCTGTCTGTCTCTGTGATATCCCGCACACCTGTTTGTCCTTGCGATAACCAGGACACGTGTCTGTCCCTGTGATAACCACCACGCCTGTCTGTCCCTGTGATAGCTAGCACACCTGTCTATCCCTGTTTTAGCCAGCACACCGGTCTGTACCTGTGATAACCAGCACACCTGTCTGTCCCTGTGATAACCAGCACTCCTATCTGTCCCTGTGATAACAAACACACCTGTCTGTCTCTGTGATAACCAGCACACCTGTCTGTCTCTGTTATAACCAGCACACCTGTCTGTCTCTGTGATATCCCGCACACCTGTTTGTCCTTGTGATAACGAGGGCACCTGTCTGCCCCTGTGATAACCAGGGCACCTGTCTGTCCCTGTGATAACCAGCGCACCTCTTTGCCCCTGTGATAACCAGGACACCTGTCATTCCCTGTGATAGCCAGCACACATGTCTGTTCCTGTGATATCCAGAACACCTTTCGCTCACTGTGATAACCAGCACACCTGTCTGTTCCTCAGATAACCAGCACACCTGTCTGTCCCTGTTATAGCCACCACACCTCTCTGTCCCTGTGATAAGCAGCACACCTGTCTGACCCTGTGATAACCAGCACTCCTATCTGTCCCTGTGATAACCAACACACCGGTCTGTCCCTGTGATAAGCAGCACACCTGTCTGTCCCTGTTATAACCAGCACACCTGTCTGTCTCTGTGATATCCCGCACACCTGTTTGTCCTTGTGATAACCAGAACACCTGTCTGTCCCTGTTATACCCAGCACACCTATCTGTACCTGTGATATCCAGAACACCAGTCTGTCCCTGAGATAACCAGCGCTCTTATCTGTCCCTGTGACAACCAACTCACCTGTCTGTCCCTGTTATAGCCAGCACACCTGTCTGTACCTGTGATAACCAGCACACCTCTCTGTCCCTGTGATAACCAGCACTCCTATCTGTCCCTGTGATAACCAACACACCTGTCTTCCCCTGTGACAGGACACCTGTCTGTCCCTGTGAAAACCAGGACAACTGTCTGTCCCTGTGATAACCGGCACACCTGTCTGCTCCTGTGATAACTAGGACACCTTTCATTCCCCGTGATAGCTAGCACACCTGTCTGTCTCTGTGATAGCCAGAACACCTGTCTCTCACGCTGATAACCAGGACACCTGTCTGTCCCTGTGATAACCAGGACTCCTGTCTGTCCCTGTGATAGCCAGCACACATGCCTGTCTCTGCGATATCCAGAACACCTGTCTGTCCCTGTGATAACCAAGACACCTGTATGTCCCTGTGATAACCAGCCCACCTGTCTGCCCTTGTGATAACCACTACACCTGTCATTCCCTGTGATAGCCAGCACACATGTCTGTTCCTGTGATATCCAGAACACCTTTCTCTCACTGTGATAACCAGCACACCTGTCTGTCCCTCAGATAACCAGCACACCTGTCTGTCCCTTCTATAGCCAGCACACCTGTCTGTCCCTGTGATAACCAGCACTCCTATCTGTCCCTGTGATAAGCAACACACCTGTCTGTCCCTGTGATAACCAGCACACCTGTTTGTCCCTTTTATAACCAGCACACCTGTCTGTCTCTGTGATATCCCGCACACCTGTTTGTCCTTGTGATAACCAGGACACCTGTCTGTCGCTGTGATAACCAGCACACCTGTCTGTCCCTGTGATAGCCAGCACAACTGTCTGTAACTGGGATAACCATCACACCTGTCTGTCCCTGTGATAACCAGCACACCTCTCCTCTCTGTCCCTGTGATAGCCAGCACACCTGTCTGTCTCTGTGATAGCCAGAACACCTGTCTGTCACGGTGATAACCAGCACGCCTGCCTGTCCCTGTTATAACCAGGACTCCTGTCTGTCCCTCTTATAGCGAGCACACCTGCCTGTCTCTGTGATAGCCAGAACACCTGTCTGTCCCTGTGATAACCAAGACACCTATCTGTCCCTGTGATAACCAGGACACCTGTCATTCCCTGTGATAGCCAGCACACATGTCTGTTCCTGTGATATCCAGAACACCTTTCTCTCACTGTGATAACCAACACACCTGTCTGTCCCTGTGATAACCAGCACACCTGTCTGTCCCTGTTATAACCAGCACACCTGTCTGTCTCTGTGATATCCCGCACACCTGTTTGTCCTTGTGATAACCAGGACATCCGTCTGTCCATGTGATAACCAGCACGCCTGCCTGTCCCTGTGATAGCCTGCACACCTGTCTGTACCTGTGATAGCCAGCACACCTGTCTGTACCTCTGATAGCGAGCACACCTTTCTGTCCCTGTAATATCCAGAACACCTGTCTGTAAGTGGGATAGCCAGAACACCTGTCTGTCCCTGTGATAACCAGCACACCTCTCTGTCCCTGTGATAGCCAGCACACCTATCTGTCTCTGTGATAGCCAGTATCGTGTCTGTCACTGTGATAACCAGGACACCTGTCTGTCCCTGTGATAACCAGGTCTCCTGTGTGTCCCTGTGATAGCCAGCACACCTGCCTGTCTCTGTGATAGCCAGAAAACCTGTCTGTCTCTGTGATAACTAAGACACCTGTCTGTCCCTGTGATAACCAGCACACCTGTCTGTCCCTGTGATAAGCAGGACACCTCTCATTCCCTGTGATAGCCAGCACACCTGTCTGTTCCTGTGATATCCACAACACCTTTCTCTCACTGTGATAACCAGCACACCTGTCTGTCCCTCACATAACCAGCACAGTTTTCTGTCCCTGTTATAGCCAGCACACCTGTCTGTCCCTGTGATAACCAGCACACCTGTCTGTCCCTGTGTAATCAGCACACCTGTCTGTCCCTGTTATAGCCAGAACACCTGTCTGCCCCTGTGATAACCAGCACACCTGCCTGTCCCTGTTATAACCAGAACACCTGTCTTCCCCTGTGATAACCAGCACACCTGTCTGTCCCTGTGATAACCAGAACACCTGTCTTCCCCTGTGATAACCAGCACACCTGTATGTCCCTGTGATAACCAGCACACCTGTCTGTCCCTGTGTAATCAGCACACCTGTCTGTCCCTGTTATAGCCAGAACACCTGTCTGTCCTTGTGATAACCAGCACAACTGTCTGTCTATGTGATAATGAGAACACCTTTCTGTCCCTGTGATAACCAGCACACCTGTCTGTCCCTGTGATAACCAGCACACCTGTCTGTCCCTGTGAGAACCAGCACACCTGTCTGTCCCTGTGATAAACTGCACATGATACGGTGAATCCACACTGACTACTTCATCATCCAACTTCAACATGTTGCCAAACTGTCGATGTTGTGTTGCATTTGCGCGAATATAGTTAATAATACATAGATATTTTGCTGATGCATACTGTAATGAAAGTAAATTAGAACAACTGGATCTGATTCTTTTTTTTTTTTTAAGTTTTGCAGTAAACCCTTCTCTTTTTTTTGCCATGGAAGGTTCACCGTCTCTAAAAACACTCACTAAATTACCCATATTCAGTCCAAGTTCGCGACATTTATCTTGAAAGCTGTTGATGTCTATTCCAGGTGTCCTGCCACTAAGGTTGCCCAAAGTAATTTTTCGTAGCGAAGTAAATCCTCAGTCATGACACAAATAAAGTATAATACCTGCTCTGAGTTAGTAGCATCAGTTGATTTATCCAGAGAGATTGAATATGTTTTCTGTTTGGTTTACTGCGTGAAGTTATTCTGTTACGTTGAGGGCTAATTCATGATGCTGATCAGTGATGGTTCTTCCTGAAAGAGGCTGTTGTTTGCACTCCGAAACCTTATCAGGGTCTAAGCATCCTACTGCTTCAACAATAAATTCTTTTGTGATGAATGGTTTGAAAAACCGACAAGTTGAAGATTGAGACACTTATGCAGCATACGGGAATCTTTATTCAGGAAACGTTTCGCCACACAGTGGCTTCATCAATCCAATACAAAGAGGAAGGCGTAAGGAGAGGAGGAGTATGAGGTAATCAGTCCCTCAGCCTGGAGTCGATGTGTTCAGTCCATCAAACTGCTTCACCTCACCTCTCTACAGTATATAAGCCACGTCTACGGCCCTATGCTGTACATTCTACTAGATTGATGGACTGAACACATCGACTCCAGGCTGAGGGACTGATTACCTCATACTCCTCCTCTCCTTACGCCTTCCTCTTTGTATTGGACTGATGAAGCCACTGTGTGGTTAAACGTTTCCTGAATAAAGATTCCCGTATGCTGCATAAGTGTCTCAATCTTCAACTTGTCGGTTTTTCAAACCATTCATCACAACTGTCAGACACTGCAGCATCATGGGATCTTGTTACAAAGAATTCTTCAACACTTGTTCAACCTTTGGACGAAGACCTACTTCGACTAGTGGATAGTACCACTATGACCCCGCCTCCGCCTGCTTCACCTCACCTCTCTACAGTATATAAGCCACGTCTACGGCCCTATGCTGTACATTCTACAAGATTGATGGACTGAACACATCGACTCCAGGCTGAGGGACTGATTACCTCATACTCCTCCTCTCCTTACGCCTTCCTCTTTGTATTGGACTGATGAAGCCAATGTGTGGCGAAACGTTTCCTGAATAAAGATTCCCGTATGCTGCATAAGTGTCTCAATCTTCAATAAATTCTTTTACGATTTCTGCTTCTATAAATGACTTACCTTTTTTCCAAGTACATAAGCTGCTTTATAGGTTGCTTCAGTGGTATCATTTTTCGGTCCTAACACTGCCTGGAACAATTGCCTTTGGTTTTGCTTTCAATCTTTAAATTTTTGCATTGCAATCTTCCGCGCCTCTCCATCTAATTTGACATATTTGTGGTCCTTATGAGTGGCATAATACTGATGAGTATTGAATTTCTTCAGTTTTGATAATGTAGTATCAGAGTAAGCAAATATTTTATCTTGAGCAGAAACAAGATAATACCGCAGTTCCCAATCATCATTAGTCTCAGTAGTATCAGTTCCCAGTAGTACCAGCAACCATCTGCGTTAATCACTGGCTGTTATTCATGTTGCTGGTGACCATAGCATGTTTTGAATGCCGCTCACCCCTACGACCCAATTTGTGAGTCAGTCTTAAGATAGAGAGCAGAGAGGCAGGGATGCACGGCTTCTTCCCATACTTTCCGTTATAATTATACGTACTAACCAGCCTACGTGAGTGTTCTTACCCAATCCACGTTATCGAACCCCCACATGACAAATTGGTGCCACCGGTGTGGGCGTGGATTTATGGGTATTTCAGACGTTAGAAGATTGTTTGTGGGGTGCCGGCAGGTCAGAGGTCACGTCTGCCTGCCTCAACAGCCTCAACCGGCCGCTCCAGCTTAAAAACCAATGCTGCCATCTTTCAAGCTTCCTAGCTTAGTCGTGTGCTAATTGCTTCAATCTCCGAGGGGTTGACCCGGATTTTGCAATTAAGCCAGCCAGTAAACCAGAGTGTGGGAGTGAGTGCCAGTCAGCCTGCCTCAGCCTATCATCCAGCCTGTCTCCTGTCATTCACCTGCTCCTTCATGCTGTGTGCATCGTTACACGTCTTCCAGTCAGCTATTCTCGTGGGTTAAGCCAGCATGACAACCAGCTTCTTAACCCAGCTGAGAGAGAGAAGCCACGCAAGTTCCTTTGAAGTATTGTCTCATATATCGCTTTGTGCTCCCAGTTGGATGCTAAGAGTGGTCTTCACCATCCCTGTGGCATATTGTGGCTTAGTTAAGCCACCTGGAGGCTTCTCGTGCGTGGTGAGAAGTGCGTGGCAGTGAGAGGGCACAGGGCCAGCTTGTTCCACTGCCACCACCACCACCACAACCCGCCACTCACCCTTACCCACCTGTGGTGTTCTTCACCTTTCTACCGCTCACACACTTGGTCAAGAGCTGTACTTCACCTGTATTTCACCTGAGCGCCACCGTTAAAAGCCTAAGTGTGTGAGTCTTCGTAAAGCGCATTTCTTCACGACAACAGTGTGAGTGTAGAAGGAATCGTCACCCGCCCACAGGACCACCTCATCATCCGTCACCGCCGTCTACCACTGCTTCCAGTCTTCAGTGATAATTTTCCGTTGAGAGACGTTTGCCTTGCATTTAAAGACATTTGCGTGTGTGAGACATTTACAGTGAATTTCTTGTGTACTTTAAGTCTTGTGTTTTCAGTGAAGACTCAGTGTTTCTTTATTTTTCAGTGTTATCACTCATGTTTCGTGTTTCATTTTTATAATTTTTATCTGTGTTTTTTTTTATCCTACTCTCTGCCTTTAGTAAGTATTATTTTGTAGTGTTCAAGTGCATTTCTTATTTATTTGCAGTATTTTATTTCTTACCATAGTCAGTCACTCCGTGTGAAGTAATTCATTATTTTTTTTATCTTGTGTCTTTCACCATTGTATTCTCAAGTATTTGTCATTATTGTAGTTCCTGCAGTGATATTCACCACAGTATACTAAACTATCTATTTATTTCTATGTGTACGTTCTTTTTTCTCGTATGCCAGCAGTGTCTCATTCCCTTGATATTTTCGCAGACTCGTGTACCATTATTTTTACCAACAATTTTTGTCGTATCAGTCACAGCAAGATTTTGTTGTTGTGTGTGCCCCGCCACTTGTAAGTGTTGTGTGCCCCGCCACTTGTAAGTGTTGCGTGTGCCCCGCCACTTGCAAGTGTTGTGTGCCCCGCCACATGTAAGTGTTGTGTGTGCCCCGCCACTTGTAAGTGTTGTGTGCCCCGCCACTTGTAAGTGTTGCGTGTGCCCCGCCACTTGTAAGTGTTGTGTGCCCCGCCACATGTAAGTGTTGTGTGTGCCCCGCCACTTGTAAGTGTTGTGTGCCCCGCCACTTGTAAGTGTTGTGTGTGCCCCGCCACTTGTAAGTGTTGTGTGCCCCGCCACTTGTAAGTGTTGCGTGTGCCCCGCCACTTATAAGTGTTGTGTGCTCCGCCACTTGTAAGTGTTGTGTGCCCCGCCACTTGTAAGTGTTGTGTGTGCCCCGCCACTTGTAAGTGTTGTGTGCCCCGCCACTTGCAAGTGTTGTGTGCCCCGCCACATGTAAGTGTTGTGTGTGCCCCGCCACTTGTAAGTGTTGTGTGCCCCGCCACTTGTAAGTGTTGCGTGTGCCCCGCCACTTGTAAGTGTTGTGTGCCCCGCCACATGTAAGTGTTGTGTGTGCCCCGCCACTTGTAAGTGTTGTGTGCCCCGCCACTTGTAAGTGTTGTGTGTGCCCCGCCACTTGTAAGTGTTGTGTGCCCCGCCACTTGTAAGTGTTGCGTGTGCCCCGCCACTTATAAGTGTTGTGTGCTCCGCCACTTGTAAGTGTTGTGTGCCCCGCCACTTGTAAGTGTTGTGTGTGCCCCGCCACTTGTAAGTGTTGTGTGCCCCGCCACTTGTAAGTGTTGCGTGTGCCCCGCCACTTGTAAGTGTTGTGTGTGCCCCGCCACTTGCAAGTGTTGTGTGTGCCCCGCCACTTGTAAGTGTTGTGTGCCCCGCCACTTGTAAGTGTTGTGTGTGCCCCGCCACTTGTAAGTGTTGTGTGCCCCGTCACTTGTAAGTGTTGCGTGTGTCCCGCCACTTGTAAGTGTTGTGTGCCCCGCCACTTGTAAGTGTTGTGTGCCCCGCCACTTGTAAGTGTTGTGTGCCCCGCCACTTGTAAGTGTTGTGTGTGCCCCGCCACTTGTAAGTGTTGTGTGCCCCGCCACTTGTAAGTGTTGCGTGTGCCCCGCCACTTGTAAGTGTTGTGTGTGCCCCGCCACTTGTAAGTGTTGTGTGCCCCGCCACTTGTAAGTGTTGTGTGTGCCCCGCCACTTGTAAGTGTTGTGTGCCCCGCCACTTGTAAGTGTTGCGTGTGCCCCGCCACTTGTAAGTGTTGTGTGCCCCGCCACTTGTAAGTGTTCTGTGTGCCCCGTCACTTGTAAGTGTTGTGTGCCTCGCCACTTGTAAGTGTTGTGTGTGCCCCGCCACTTTTAAGTGTTGCGTGTGCTCCGCCACTTGTAAGTGTTGTGTGCCCCGCCACTTGTAAGTGTTGTGTGCCCCGCCACTTGTAAGTGTTGTGTGTGCCCCGCCACTTGTAAGTGTTGTGTGTGCCCCGCCACTTGTAAGTGTTGTGTGCCCTGCCACTTGTAAGTGTTGTGTGTGCCCCGCCACTTGTAAGTGTTGTGTGTGCCCCGCCACTTGTAAGTGTTGTGTGTGCCCCGCCACTTGTAAGTGTTGTGTGCCCCGCCACTTGTAAGTGTTGCGTGTGCCCCGCCACTTGTAAGTGTTGTGTGCCCCGCCACTTGTAAGTGTTATGTGCCCCGCCACTTGTAAGTGTTGTGTGCCCCGCCACTTGTAAGTGTTGCGTGTGCCCCGCCACTTGTAAGTGTTGTGTGCCCCGCCACTTGTAAGTGTTGTGTGTGCCCCGCCACTTGTAAGTGTTGTGTGCCCCGCCACTTGTAAGTGTTGCGTGTGCCCCGCCACTTGTAAGTGTTGTGTGCCCCGCCACTTGTAAGTGTTGTGTGTACCCCACCACTTGTAAGTGTTGTGTGCCCCGCCACTTGTAAGTGTTGTGTGTGCCCCGCCACTTGTAAGTGTTGTGTGCCCCGCCACTTTTAAGTGTTGCGTGTGCCCCGCCACTTGTAAGTGTTGTGTGCCCCGCCACTTGTAAGTGTTGTGTGTGCTCCGCCACTTGTAAGTGTTGTGTGCCCCGCCACTTGTAAGTGTTGTGTGTGCCTCGCCACTTGTAAGTGTTGTGTGTGCTCTGCCACTTGCAAGTGTTGTGTGCCCCACCACTTGTAAGTGTTATGTGTGCCCCGACACTTGTAAGAGTTGCATGTGCCCCGCCACTTGTAAGTGTTGTGTGCCCCGCCACTTGTAAGTGTTGTGTGTGCCCCGCCACTTGCAAGAGTTTTGTGGCCCGCCACTTGTAAGTGTTTTGTGCCCCGCCACTTGTAAGTGTTGCGTGTGCCCCGCCACTTGTAAGTGTTGTGTGCCCCGCCACTTGTAAGTGTTGTGTGTGCCCCGCCACTTGTAAGTGTTGTGTGTGCCCCGCCACTTGTAAGTGTTGTGTGCCCCGCCACTTGTAAGTGTTGCGTGTGCCCCGCCACTTGTAAGTGTTGTGTGCCCCGCCACTTGTAAGTGTTATGTGCCCCGCCACTTGTAAGTGTTGTGTGCCCCGCCACTTGTAAGTGTTGCGTGTGCCCCGCCACTTGTAAGTGTTGTGTGCCCCGCCACTTGTAAGTGTTGTGTGTGCCCCGCCACTTGTAAGTGTTGTGTGCCCCGCCACTTGTAAGTGTTGCGTGTGCCCCGCCACTTGTAAGTGTTGTGTGCCCCGCCACTTGTAAGTGTTGTGTGTACCCCACCACTTGTAAGTGTTGTGTGCCCCGCCACTTGTAAGTGTTGTGTGTGCCCCGCCACTTGTAAGTGTTGTGTGCCCCGCCACTTTTAAGTGTTGCGTGTGCCCCGCCACTTGTAAGTGTTGTGTGCCCCGCCACTTGTAAGTGTTGTGTGTGCTCCGCCACTTGTAAGTGTTGTGTGCCCCGCCACTTGTAAGTGTTGTGTGTGCCTCGCCACTTGTAAGTGTTGTGTGTGCTCTGCCACTTGCAAGTGTTGTGTGCCCCACCACTTGTAAGTGTTATGTGTGCCCCGACACTTGTAAGAGTTGCATGTGCCCCGCCACTTGTAAGTGTTGTGTGCCCCGCCACTTGTAAGTGTTGTGTGTGCCCCGCCACTTGTAAGAGTTTTGTGGCCCGCCACTTGTAAGTGTTGTGTGCCCCGCCACTTGTAAGTGTTGCGTGTGCCCCGCCACTTGTAAGTGTTGTGTGCCCCGCCACTTGTAAGTGTTCTGTGTGCCCCGTCACTTGTAAGTGTTGTGTGCCCCGCCACTTGTAAGTGTTGTGTGTGCCCCGCCACTTTTAAGTGTTGCGTGTGCCCCGCCACTTGTAAGTGTTGTGTGCCCCGCCACTTGTAAGTGTTGTGTGTGCCCCGCCACTTGTAAGTGTTGTGTGTGCCCCGCCACTTGTAAGTGTTGTGTGCCCTGCCACTTGTAAGTGTTGTGTGTGCCCCGCCACTTGTAAGTGTTGTGTGTGCCCCGCCACTTGTAAGTGTTGTGTGTGCCCCGCCACTTGTAAGTGTTGTGTGCCCCGCCACTTGTAAGTGTTGCGTGTGCCCCGCCACTTGTAAGTGTTGCGTGCCCCGCCACTTGTAAGTGTTATGTGCCCCGCCACTTGTAAGTGTTGTGTGCCCCGCCACTTGTAAGTGTTGCGTGTGCCCCGCCACTTGTAAGTGTTGTGTGCCCCGCCACTTGTAAGTGTTGTGTGCCCCGCCACTTGTAAGTGTTGTGTGTGCCCCGCCACTTGTAAGTGTTGTGTGCCCCGCCACTTGTAAGTGTTGCGTGTGCCCCACCACTTGTAAGTGTTGTGTGCCCCGCCACTTGTAAGTGTTGTGTGTACCCCGCCACTTGTAAGTGTTGTGTGCCCCGCCACTTGTAAGTGTTGTGTGTGCCCCGCCACTTGTAAGTGTTGTGTGCCCCGCCACTTTTAAGTGTTGCGTGTGCCCCGCCACTTGTAAGTGTTGTGTGCCCCGCCACTTGTAAGTGTTGTGTGTGCTCCGCCACTTGTAAGTGTTGTGTGCCCCGCCACTTGTAAGTGTTGTGTGTGCCTCGCCACTTGTAAGTGTTGTGTGTGCTCTGCCACTTGCAAGTGTTGTGTGCCCCACCACTTGTAAGTGTTATGTGTGCCCCGACACTTGTAAGAGTTGCATGTGCCCCGCCACTTGTAAGTGTTGTGTGCCCCGCCACTTGTAAGTGTTGTGTGTGCCTCGCCACTTGTAAGTGTTTTGTGGCCCGCCACTTGTAAGTGTTGTGTGTGCCCCGCCACTTGTAAGTGTTGTGTGCCCCGCCACTTGTAAGTGTTGTGTGTGCCCCGCCACTTGTAAGTGTTGTGTGGCCCGCCACTTGTAAGTGTTGTGTGCCCCGCCTTGTAAGTGTTGTGTGCCCCGCCACTTGTAAGTGTTTTGTTCCCCGCCACTTTTAAGTGTTGTGTGTGCCCCGCCACTTTTAAATGTTGTGTGTGCCCCGCCACTTGTAAGTGTTGTGTGCCCCGCCACTTATAAGTGTTGTGTGCCCCGCCACTTGTAAGTGTTGTGTGCCCCGCCACTTGTAAGTGTTGTGTGCCCCGCCACTTGTAAGTGTTGTGTGCCCCGCCACTTGTAAGTGTTGTGTGCACCGCCACTTGTAAGTGCTGTGTGTCCTGCCACTTGTAAGTGTTGTGTATGCCCCGCCACTTGTAAGTGTTGTGTGTGCCCTGCCACTTGTAAGTGTTGTGTGCCCCGCCATTTGTAAGTGTTGTGTGTGCCCTGCCACTTGTAAGTGTTGTGTGCCCCGCCACTTGAAAGTGTTGTGTGTGCCCCGCCACTTGTAAGTGATGTGTGTGCCCCGCCACTTGTAAGTGTTGTGTGCCCCGCCACTTGCAAGTGTTGTGTGTGCCCCGCCTTTTGTAAGTGTTGTGTGTGCCACGCCACTTGTAAGTGTTGTGTGCCCCGCCACTTGCAAGTGTTGTTTGTGCCCCGCCACTTGTAAGTGTTGTGTGTGCCCCGCCACTTGTAAGTGCTGTGTGTCCCGCCACTTGTAAGTGTTGTGTGCCCCGCCACTTGCAAGTGTTGTGTGTGCCCCGCCACTTGTAAGTGTTGTGTGCCCCGCCACTTGCAAGTGTTGTGTGTGCCCCGCCACTTGTAAGTGTTGTGTGTGCCCTGCCACTTGTAAGTGTTGTGTGCCCCGCCACTTGTAAGTGTTGTGTGCCCCGCCACTTGTAAGTGTTGTGTGCCCCGCCACTTGTAAGTGTTGTGTGCCCCGCCACTTGTAAGTGTTGCGTGTGCCCCGCCACTTGTAAGTGTTGTGTGCCCCGCCACTTGTAAGTGTTGTGTGCCCCGCCACTTGTAAGTGTTGTGTGCCCCGCCACTTGTAAGTGTTGTGTGCCCCGCCACTTGTAAGTGTTGTGTGCCCCGCCACTTGTAAGTGTTGTGTGCCCCGCCACTTGTAAGTGTTGTGTGCCCCGTCACTTGTAAGTGTTGTGTGCCCCGCCACTTGTAAGTGTTGTGTGCCCCGCCACTTGTAAGTGTTGTGTGCCCCGCCACTTGTAAGTGTTGTGTGCCCCGCCACTTGTAAGTGTTGTGTGCCCCGCCATTTGTAAGTGTTGTGTGTGCCCCGCCACTTGTAAGTGTTGTGTGTGCCCTGCCACTTGTAAGTGTTGTGTGCCCCGCCACTTGTAAGTGTTGTGTGTGCCCCGCCACTTGTAAGTGTTGTGTGTGCCCCGCCACTTGTAAGTGTTGTGTGCCCCGCCACTTGCAAGTGTTGTGTGTGCCCCGCCATTTGTAAGTGTTGTGTGTGCCACGCCACTTGTAAGTGTTGTGTGCCCCGCCACTTGCAAGTGTTGTGTGTGCCCCGCCACTTGTAAGTGTTGTGTGTGCCCCGCCACTTGTAAGTGTTGTGTGTGTCCCGCCACTTGTAAGTGTTGTGTGCCCCGCCACTTGCAAGTGTTGTGTGTGCCCCGCCACTTGTAAGTGTTGTGTGCCCCGCCACTTGCAAGTGTTGTGTGTGCCCCACCACTTGTAAGTGTTGTGTGTGCCCTGCCACTTGTAAGTGTTGTGTGCCCCGCCACTTGTAAGTGTTGTGTGCCCCGCCACTTGTAAGTGTTGTGTGCCCCGCCACTTGTAAGTGTTGTGTGCCCCGCCACTTGTAAGTGTTGTCTGCCCCGCCACTTGTAAGTGTTGTGTGTGTCCCGCCACTTGTAAGTGTTGTGTGCCCCGCCACTTGTAAGTGTTGTGTGCCCCGCCACTTGTAAGTGTTGTGTGCCCCGCCACTTGTAAGTGTTGTGTGTGTCCCGCCACTTGTAAGTGTTGTGTGCCCCGCCACTTGTAAGTGTTGTGTGCCCCGCCACTTGTAAGTGTTGTGTGCCCCGCCACTTGTAAGTGTTGTGTGCCCCGCCACTTGTAAGTGTTGTGTGCCCCGCCACTTGTAAGTGTTGTGTGCCCCGCCACTTGTAAGTGTTGTGTGCCCCGCCACTTGTAAGTGTTGTGTGTGCCCCGCCACTTGTAAGTGTTGTGTGCCCCGCCACTTGTAAGTGTTGTGTGCCCCGCCACTTGTAAGTGTTGTGTGTGCCCCGCCACTTGTAAGTGTTGTGTGCCCCGCCACTTGTAAGTGTTGTGTGCCCCGCCACTTGTAAGTGTTGTGTGCCCCGCCACTTGTAAGTGTTGTGTGTGCCCCGCCACTTGTAAGTGTTGTGTGTGCCCCGCCACTTGTAAGTGTTGTGTGCCCCGCCACTTGTAAGTGTTGTGTGTGCCCCGCCACTTGTAAGTGTTGTGTGTGCCCCGCCACTTGTAAGTGTTGTGTGCCCCGCCACTTGTAAGTGTTGTGTGTGCCCCGCCACTTGTAAGTGTTGTGTGTGCCCCGCCACTTGTAAGTGTTGTGTGCCCCGCCACTTGTAAGTGTTGTGTGTCCCGCCACTTGTAAGTGTTGTGTGCCCCGCCACTTGTAAGTGTTGTGTGCCCCGCCACTTGTAAGTGTTGTGTGCCCCGCCACTTGTAAGTGTTGTGTGTGCCCCGCCACTTGTAAGTGTTGTGTGTGCCCCGCCACTTGTAAGTGTTGTGTGCCCCGCCACTTGTAAGTGTTGTGTGCCCCGCCACTTGTAAGTGTTGTGTGCCCCGCCACTTGTAAGTGTTGTGTGCCCCGCCACTTGTAAGTGTTGTGTGCCCCGCCACTTGTAAGTGTTACACTTCCAGTTTTGTTTCTTGTTTTATTTTTATTCACATTTTTAATATTTCTTTGAACAAATTCACTCTTAGTGTAATTTTAATTTCTGTTAACGTAAAGTGTTTTCTTTTTCTCTGTTTGAGTAAATTGCTTTACTTAATTTACAATTAAGAGTTAAAGTGTTAAGTCCTTCTTCATAATTTTATTTTTATTATTTAACCTACATTTTCCCAGTGTAACTTTTATTGCTACATTGATTATTTCTGCACCTTATTTTGTTGCACTTGTTCTGCAGTGAATTATTTTGTTGCACTTGTTCTGCAGTGAATTATTTTGTTGCACTTGTTGTGCAGTGAATTATTTTGTTGCGCTTGTTGTGCAGTGAATTATTTTGTTGCACTTGTTGTGCAGTGAATTGTTTTGTTGCACTTGTTGTGCAGTGAATTATTTTGTTGCACTTGTTCTGCAGTGAATTATTTTGTTGCACTTGTTCTGCAGTGAATTATTTTGTTGCACTTGTTCTGCAGTGAATTATTTTGTTGCACTTGTTCTGCAGTGAATTATTTTGTTGCACTTGTTCTGCAGTGAATTATTTTGTTGCACTTGTTGTGCAGTGAATTATTTTGTTGCGCTTTTTGTGCAGTGAATTATTTTGTTGCACTTGTTGTGCAGTGAATTGTTTTGTTGCACTTGTTGTGCAGTGAATTATTTTGTTGCACTTGTTCTGCAGTGAATTATTTTGTTGCACTTGTTCTGCAGTGAATTATTTTGTTGCACTTGTTCTGCAGTGAATTATTTTGTTGCACTTGTTCTGCAGTGAATTATTTTGTTGCACTTGTTGTGCAGTGAATTATTTTGTTGCACTTGTTCTGCAGTGAATTATTTTGTTGCACTTGTTCTGTAGTGAATTATTTTGTTGCACTTGTTCTGTAGTGAATTATTTTGTTGCACTTGTTCTGCAGTGAATTATTTTGTTGCACTTGTTCTGCAGTGAATTATTTTGTTGCACTTGTTCTGCAGTGAATTATTTTGTTGCACTTGTTCTGCAGTGAATTATTTTGTTGCACTTGTTCTGCAGTGAATTATTTTGTTGCACTTGTTCTGCAGTGAACTATTTTCTTTTATTGATATTTTTATGCATTATTATTCTCAGTTCATTATTGTTTGAGTCTCCTGTTTTTTCATTTTATTATTTTTCCTGATATTGCCTTTGCATTATATTTTAATTTTGTTTATGCACTCTTAGAAAATATTTAAATTTCCCAGTTATCTCTCTTTGCATATTCGTGATTTTATTTATACTTTTTACATTGATTTACAATTTTATTATTTTCTTTATTGAAGCAAGAGTACAGACAGCTCATTTTGCATTTAATTCAGCCTCCAGTAATATTTTTACTTGTAAATTTCAATGTATTTCTTTATCTTGGCTAGCAGTACATTACACTGAGTTGTTCTTCCTCTTGCAGTGTATCTTAGACATTTTTATTACTTCTGCAAAATTAGTTACATCTCTTTTATTTCAATTTCAGCATTTTGTGTCATTTTTATTATTCATTATATTTGTCTTATTTGTTTTTGTGCAACTTCTTTGCCATTATGTCTCACATACCTTCAAGTGATACTTTAGTGAATGTCGACACTCAGACCTCTCAGGCTACTGCTGCTCCTGTCATCAGTCCTCACAGTTCCTTATCGACTGACAGACCGACCCAGACACTGAGACACTATAGTTTTACTCATGATTCCCTTGATGCGTTACCTTTATTCAATGGCCATGTACATAGTCTTGAAGCATGGTTTACTGCCATTCGTTCTCGTCTTAATGCTCTAGTTGATAGTCCTCCTTCAGAGGAAAGTCTTATCAGACTTGCGAAAGAAGCTCTTCATCGGTCCCCTACTGCTGTTCACGTTGTTGATCTTGAAATGCGAGACTTCAGGAATCTTACTAAGTGGTCACAATATGAGGAACTGATTCGTTCTTTCCTTGTACCAGTAAAAACAGCTGATCCATATGTCGTTCTTCGGGAACTCGTGTATGCTACACCCATGACTAATGAATCGTTGAGTGCATTAGCTGTTAGATTAGATAATCTTTTATCATCATTTATCAATGCTATCCAGTCCTCAGCTTTTGTCCCTGACGAGGATAAACCATCCACAGCATCGTTTGCTAAAATAGCAGCTTTTGGAGCAATCAAAAAACTAATGCCGCCTGCTTCCGTGTGTGCTTATGAGGCTAATCCTCCAACTGTGACGATTGAACCACTTACACCCCTAAATCATGTACGTTCCTTGTGCCCCCAGGGTACTTTCCCATGTATCAAAAGTAATTTCACACCTATGCCTCAGTCTGCACCACCTTTTGTTTGCGCCACAGCGACAAATCGTGGTCGTCAACCATCGCAGCGATCACCAAGGACCAGTGTACAGAGTCATTGTAAACCTCGTAGTATTTATAGTACATTCAGTAACCATAGCCAGCGGACTTGTTACAACTGTGGTTTCCGTGGCCATATTGCAATTAATTGTCCTGATAGTCACCCTAAGAGGCGTCGTACTGATGATGAGTACCAGTCAGATCTTCCGTACTGTAGTTATCATACTATACATGGACATGACACATCTGAGTGCAATGCTCTCTACAACCTTCAGTACTCTAGATCTTTCCGTGGCCGTTCCAACCGCAGAACCAGGAGAGGAAACAGACGTCGTGGTTCTCAGACTAAACAGAACCAGGCTCCTTCCAATTCGGGGGAACTCGAGCGCCCCAGTCAAACCGTCCCATGGTGACAGTAGGTGATAATGAGTACACCATCCCCGTTCACAATTCCTTTGAAGCCTTAAGCAGTCTCGAGAATGACAATCCCGCTGATGATGTTGCTTCACACGTCTCTGACGTAGATGATTTTGGGGATGAAGTGGAACAAATCTTTTCTGATGACAATCCACCTTTTTGTTTGCACATAACTTCCAATGCAACCATAGGCCCTATAGTGCAAGCATCTGTTCATAATGCGCCCGTTCATTTGTTCATGGACTCTGGTGCGCAAGTCAATATTATCAGGTCTAGTTTGTTTAGGGATAAGCAGTTACGACATGTCCTTCTCGTAGAACCGACTCATGTGTCCTCCCTTAGTGGAGTAGCTGGTTCTCACCTGCGTGTCCGAGGTCGGACTTCCCTCACCTTTTCTATCCAGGGTAGAGACTTTACTGCTTCCTTCCTTGTTGTCGACCAGATTACTTTCCCTGGTGACCTTCTACTGGGATTTGCTTCCATGAGAGACTTACGCATTGTGCTCGACCCTTATCGATGGCATGCCCAAATTGATGACTTGATCGTACCATTTTGGGGTTACCAGCTTGGATCCGAGATCTGCCATACTGCCGCAGAGTACGATGTTCGGATTAAGTCCTTACAAGCCAGTGCATTTTCCAGTAGCGTAGCGGTCAGGCACTGGTGATCCTGTCACTCCCGTCTGTGTTCCACCTGCAACTTCAGGCTTGCAAGATAGTGTCCAGTTACCTCAGGTGTCCGAGGACGCTCTGACTACCTTGAGTGCTGAGCCTATCCCTGCAATGTCTGCTAGTTCAAGTAGTAGTTTCTCCACAGGGGCGCCTTGTTGGAAAACGATTACTTACAACTTGTAATGCCATCTCTTGTTGATGTCACATGTAGTCTGCAGAAAGACGTTTCTGTCGCTGCTAGTGCCCTCACTAGAGTGTCTGTTGTTGTTCCAGTGTTTCAGATGGTGATAACGTCCTAGTTGACAGTGATTCCTGCAAAGTCAAGGGTTTATTTGTTGAACCATCCTTACATGTTGTAAGAGATAGTAAGATCCATTTCTTCTTAGCTAACACTTCTGGTCAAAGTGTTCGTCTCAGAGCAAATACCAATCTTGTTGACCTTGTTCACTATCCTTACCCAGTTCAGGTAGAGGATGAGTTGTCACCTGACCAGTGGGTCGGTGCTATTTCTACCGGGGAGACCTCATCCACTTCACTGGATCAATCTGTTCCACCAGTTGAGGAGAAAGACTTAGCTCCCACTGACTTCCCAGACGAGGTCAAGCGTTTGTTGACTCTGTTGAACAAACGTCGTAAAGCCATTGCTTTACCAGGTGAGAAGATGGGTATAACGAACTTATTGTCCCATCGTATTCCACTTGAACCTGGTACTAGACCTATCTACATACCTGCGTACAGAATGCCTCATTCCCAAGTTGCTGTTGCAGAAGAATTGATCAATCAAATGCTTGATGATGGAGTTATTGCACCTAGCAACTCACCTTGGAATGCGCCCTTGATCCTAGTACCTAAGAAGGACGGTACTTGGCGCCCAGTGACTGACTTTAGGAAGTTAAATGCGAAAACTATTCCAGATCGCTTCCCACTTCCTGTACTTGGTGATCTTTTACGTAACATTGGAGATAACAGAGTCTTTTCAACCCTGGACTTGTTACAAGGGTTTTGGCAAGTCCCTCTTTATGAGGACAACCAAGAGCTAACTGCATTCTCCACTCCTACAGGTCATTATCACTTCCTCCGTATTGCCTTTGGATTACAATCCTCCCCTATCATGTTCTCAAGGCTCATGACTAATATCTGTAGATGATGTAATCGATGATGTAATCGTCATGTCTAAAGTCGTAGATATGCACTTGAAAAGACTTGATGTAGTACTTGGTAAGCTTGAAGAAGCCAATTTAAAGATCAAACTGTCTAAATGTCAATTTTTCAGATCAGAAATCAAGTTTCTTGGTCACAAAGTTACTCCTAGAGGGGTTACGATTGACCAAAGTAAAGTAACTTCAGTACTAAATTTTCCAACTCCCAAAACTGCTGATTAAGATCCTTTGTGGGCTTAGCAGGTTTTTATAGATCTTTCATTGCCAATTTTTCTTCCATAGCAGCTCTAACTGAGTTGCTTAAGAAAGATGCTCCTTTCGTTTGGACCTTCCGTCAAGAAAGAGCATTCCAAACACTAAAAGAAAAGCTAAGATCTGCTCCAATTTTGAAATTTCCAGATTTTTCTAAGCCCTTCTATCTGACAACTGATGCTAGTTCTATTGGCATAGGTGCCGTACTAGCTCAGAAGACTGGTGGCAAGTACAACGCAGTTGCATTTGCTAGCCGAGTCCTTACGAAGGCTGAACGTAATTATACAGTAACTGAGCAAGAAGCTTTAGCAATAGTATGGTCTTTAAAGCACTTCCGAGACATTATTTATCAGTACTCTGTTCATGTCTTGACAGACCATTCTCCACTGATACCTTTATTCCAGAACAAACAACCTACTGGAAGGTTAGCCAGATGGACCTTGACTATCCAAAAGTTCAATCCTACCTTTGAACACTTATCTGTCAAGTCAAATGTAGTCGCAGATGCTTCATCGCGACATGTTAGTATATTAACTGCAGACCCTCCATTTACTGCCAAGGATGTAAAGAATGCTCAACGAACAGATCCCATGTGGTCTGGTGTGATTCGATTCCTGCTCCAGGAAGATCTTATTCTGACTGTGAAGCCACCAGCACTCATCTGTGACTGTCATGAACCAAGAATTACTGTATCGAACAGCCGAGTTGGGTACTCCTAGCAGAAGAGTATACCAGTTAGTAATTCCACAGCCACTAGTGAATGTAGCCTTACAGCTAGTTCACGATGTACCAGGTGTTGCGCACCCTGGTATGGATGGTTCAGTAAAACAAGCCAGATTGAAATACTTTTGGCCTCGTATGGCAACTGACATTTCTGAGTAGGTTAAGAAATGTAGTGTCTGCATGCAACATAAAGGTGATGCTAATGGTCCAAATCCAATCCAAGTGTATCCAACTACTAGCGAACCGTGGGAAAGAGTTGCGCTAGATCTGTTAACTAATTTCCAATGTTCCCTAATGGGCAACAAACATCTGTGTGTTATGGTAGACAATTTCACCAGATATTGTGAGTTAGTTCCTATTGCAGATAAGACTGCGAAGACAGTAGCTAAAGCGTTTAAAGAACGCATTATCTGCAGGCATACCACCCCTAAGACCCTAGTAACAGATAATGGAGGTGAATTCTGTAATGAGATTCTTTAAAATTTGTGTACCTTGCACAAGATCTCTAAATCCACCATTGTTCCTCATCATCCTGCCAGCAATGGGTTAGTGGAACGAACCAATAAGAAAGTATTTGATGTCTTGAGAGCCACTATTAATCCCAACAGTGAAACTTGGGATGAAATTATACCTGATGTGCAGTGTGCTATAAATTCTGCTTACAATGTTTCCATAGGTGACACTCCACATTATGCATTGTACGGTGTAGATAAACGCTTGCCTTATGAGTTGCTATATTCTAACCCGAAACCAAATTACAACCCTGATGATTTCATGGCAACTGGTTCCAGCCTAGCTCAAAGCATCTTTAGAAGAATCCGTGGAACACTTCATAAATCAACAGCAGAATTTACAAGAGTCGCAAACACTCGAGCAAAGCCATCCAAAATCGAAGTAGGTTCGAGAGCTATGCTGACTAACTTTAACAAAACGTCTGCAATGCCTAAGCTTGATCAAAATTTTTTTGGTCCTTATCGAGTAGTTGAACATAAGTATAAGGTTAGAGAAATTAGTACTGGTCAGTATAAAGAATCGCATTAAGATCATATGAAGTTAGCATGTGATGATAATGATGCCCCAACCCAGACTAATGTGACAGACTCTGACAATCCTCATGATCCTGTACTCTCTACCTCTAATACTCAGTCAGACGATCAGCCTGAATGTCGTTATTCCCTACGTACACAACAGGTATTGAGAAATCCTCAAGTATCATTTGTAACTACCAATTCAGAGCCGCCTCAAAAACGGCATGAGTTAGCCAGTGCAACAGAGTTTGATCCTCCCAGAGATGACACCCATTCTGCATGTGTCAATCTCACCCTAGCAGAGTTGGGGTTTAATGTAAATAACCTGTATAGATGAATAATTACAGCATCAGCTTATCAATATTCAAGAATTTTTTTTTTTGTGTTCACGTTCTTTCTGAATTCTGAGATTTAACAGTCTAGATTTGAGTGCACCAAGTCTGCCTTTCTGTTTAACACTTCTCTTTGTGTACATTTCTTCCTCAGAATCCGTAGATCACATGAATACAGATCGATCAATCAAATTTGTTTTATCACTTCTATTGTGTAATCCCAATGTTGAGTCTCATTCGATGAGTTATGCTGTATCATACCCTGTAATGCATTAGAGTTTCATTACAGTTCCATTACAGTAAGTTTCATTACAGTAAATTACATTAGCTTCCATTCCAACATTCTCTTTATGTATATTATAATGTTTAATTGTTGTGTACTTTGACATTGTATAGAATCAGCCCAAGCCGTATGCCTGTCATCTCTAGTTTGTATTAGCTGTATGTCGGGACGACATACGTTAGTGTCGCCGAGCTCTCAGTGGTATCAGTTCCCAGTAGTACCAGTAACCAGTTACCAGTAGTATGACTCACTACCAACTGTCTGCGTGAATCGCTGACTGTTATTCATGTTGCTGCTGACCATAGCATGTTTTGAATGCCGCTCACCCCTATGACCCAATTCGTGAGTCAGTCTTAAGATAGAGAGCAGGGAGGCAGGGCAGCACGGCTTCTTCCCATACTTTCCGTTATAATTATACGTACTAACCAGCCTACGTGAGTGTTCTTACCCAATCCACGTTATCGAACCCCCACATGACATTAGAAGCTCTGTTAGATCATATTAGGTCGGTTAGGACTAAGTCATGAGAATGACTTTTTTTTCAATAAAAATAAAAAGGATTTATTAAGCAAAAATCTGATTCATTAGGAAGGCCGCACTTGGTATCATAAAAGTCTGCAGGTTCCTCACCTCTGTTCTTAGTCTCTTCCAACCTTTTCCTGATGCCCTTTGCAATCTAGACCCCTTAGTCAAGTTCAAAGCTGAATGGGAATCTAACTCATTGTTCCCTTAACGTTAATACCCACCGTTTTGTGACGGATTTTTCTTTTTCTATTTACCACAGGCCTATGCATGGTGGCATGTACATTCACTGCTTTTCTTGCCACGCTCTGTCTGTCTTGTTTCTCTTTCTTCGGCCCTCCACTTCTGTGACCCTCAATTTCTCAACTCTGAAATTTCCACTCTTTGCGGTTCCTTCTCAACAAACACAGAATACAACCTCGTTTATATTTGCTAATATACAGGGCCTTAAGCCATCCACCAACAACAAAATACCTTTTATCAATGGACATCTAGAGGAGTCTAATGCGATGTTTACAGCCTTCACAGAGACCCATACAAAAGATCACATTGGCAACGAAATATGGATAAATGGGTACAACCTTTTTTGATGCGACAGAAAGAACAGGC
This sequence comes from Cherax quadricarinatus, assembly GCF_038502225.1. Taxonomy (NCBI): domain Eukaryota; kingdom Metazoa; phylum Arthropoda; class Malacostraca; order Decapoda; family Parastacidae; genus Cherax; species Cherax quadricarinatus. The sequence continues at coordinate 2,139,828 of NC_091318.1, forward strand.
AACATGGGAGGGTTGGTCTGTATGTCAAAGAGTCGCTCATCTCCACGGAGATGGTGACCACCACAAATGATGTAGTTGAACTTCTAACACTAAAGATCGAGAACCAAAACCTAGTCATCGTTGTTATATATAAGTCACCAGATGCAACCTCCCAACAGTTCAAGAAACAGCTACTGAAATAATAATTTAATATATTAATACTAAAACTACTACTATTACTACCACCGACTTCTTTTCCCCTCCTCCCTTCCGTAATGTCTTCTGGCTTTCTCGATAGTTTCTCATCTCTGTTGTGATTTGACAGAGGTCCAGGACGGAGAATAATGTTGTCATAAATTCGTCTTATTTGTCAATTCATGTTCAGTCACTGCTTTAAGACATGTCTCTGCTTCGAGTCAGGTCATTGCTTCAAATCATTTTACTTTACTGAACAAAGCCATTGCTTTAAGGTAGGTCACCTTTGCGAGAGAGGTCGTTACTTCAATTCTACTCATTCTTTTAAGCCTGGGAACGGTTGAAGTCCCTTGATTCGTATTCCCTGGAACGCAGGCGAGAAAGATACATGATAATATAAACTTGGAAAATACTATCGGGATTAGTGCCAAACTTGCACACGAAAATCACTCCCTATGAAAGTAAAAGACTCAGCAGAAGATGCAACATTCCCCCAATAAAAAGCAGGGGCGCCACGAGTACACTAAGTGAGAACACAATAAGTACCAGGGGCTCAAGACTGTTCAACGGCCTCCCAGCATACATAAGGGAGATTACCAATAGACCCCTGGCTGTCTTCATGAAAGCGCTGGACAGGCACCTAAAGTCAGTACCTGATCAGCCTGGCTGTGGTTCGTACGTCAGTTTACGTGCGGCCAGCAGTAACAGCCTGGTTGATCAGACCATGATCCACCACCAGGTCTGGTAACGGACAGGGCCGCAAGGGCGTTGACCCCCGAAACCCTCTCCAGGTATACTCCAGGTATATTCCAGGCAGATTATTGCAAAAACTTAAGTCGCTACTTCAAATCAGGTCGGTGGTTTGAGTCAGATGTTTACATGATGTTTGTTCATTGTTCAGTCAGGTTGCTGCTTCATCACTTGGAATTACTTCTAATTAGGTCACTGATACACGACCGCTAATTGCTTCAGATCACTGCATTAATTAACCGGAGATAAAACATTTACCTTGAGCATCTTGAGTTCTTTCCTGCATGCCTTCATGAACTTGAACTCTGGAATTACCACCTCGAAAAGCACGGCAGACTCTTGTAGGTGACGCATCTCGTCCTCCAGACGACGTACACGAGCATTCACCCTCTCCAGCCTCCAGTAGGGTAACTCGCAGTCAAAACTACAGAGAGAGAGAGAGAAAAAAAAACGGGAAGGAAAAGAGGAATATGCAGTTAATGATTAAAAAATGTGCAATGCAAAGGAAATACAAGATTGCCAAAGGCCCATTGGAATACCTGTATCTCCTACACAAAAATAAAAAAAAACAATAATGGCGAGGAACTTCGTTTATCCTGTATGGCATATCAGTTAATTAATACTGACTACAAGAATGGTAAATACATGTGAGGAAGAAATTTTCATGATATAATTACGAATAAATTACGAGGTTAATAGAAGGAATAAGTGGCCTTTTACTCTCGTTCATAAGTTTAAGTAACATTATATGTTAAGATATATGTGAAATAGGTGGAAAAGTACATTTACATCGTAAATTTTATAACATATGTTCATAGATTAATCTCTCTCACAAAACAACCACTTTGAAAGGATAGTGAAATTCCAAGTGCTTTCGTGACTTCTCACATTAACAATAACTATAAAGACCCCTTATATGCCTTCCTTTGATGCATAGTGAGAAGTCACGAAAGCGCTTGGAATATCACTATCTTTTCAAAGTGGTTGTTTTGTGTGTGTGTGTGTGTGTGTATATATATATATATATATATATATATATATATATATATATATATATATATATATATATATAGTTATAGACATATATATTTTAGCAAGTCGGTCGTCTCCCACCGAGGCAGGGTGACCCAAAAATAAAGAAAATACTTTCATCATCATTCAACACTTTCACCTCACTCACACATAATCACTGTTTTTGCAGAGGTGCTCAGAATGCAACAGTTTAGAACACAACAGTTTAGAAGCATATATGTATAAAGATACACAACATATCCCTCCAAACTGCCAATATCCCGAACCCCTCCTTTAAAGAGCAGGCATTGTACTTCCCATTTCCAGGACTCAAGTCCGGTTATATAAAAATAACCAGTTTCCCTGAATTCCTTCACTAAATATTACCCTTCTCACACTCCAACAGCTCGTCAAGTCCCAAATACCATTCGTTTCCATTCACTCCTATCTAACAAGCTCACGCACGCCTGCTGGATGTCCAAGCCCCTCGCCCAATAAACCTCCCTTTCCCCCATCCTTCCAACCTTTCCGAGGACGACCCCTACCCGGCCTTCCTTCCCCTAGAGATTTATACGCTCTCCATGTCATTCTACTTTGATCCATTCTCTCTAAATGACCAAACCACCTCAACAACCCCTCTTCAACCCTCTGACTAATACTTTTATTAACTCCACACCCTATCCTAATTTCCACAATCCGAATTTTCTGCATAATATTTACACCACACATTGCCCTTAGACAGGACATCTCCACTGCCTCCAACCGTCTCCTCGCTGCAGCATTTACAACCCAAGCTTCACACCCATATAAGAGTGTTGGTACCACTATACTTTCATACATTCCCTTCCTTGCCTCCATAGATAACGTTTTTTGTCTCCATATAAACCTCAACTCACCACTCACCTTTTTTCCTTCATCAATTCTATGATTAATCTCATCCTTCAAAAATCCATCCGCTGACACGTCAGCTCTCAAATGTCTGAAAACATCACTTTTTCCATACTCCTCTCCAATTTGATATCCAATTTCTTTATCTAAATCATTTGATACCCTGATCACCTTACTCTTTTCTGTGTTCACTTTCAACTTTCTACCTTTACACACACTCCCAAACTCGTCCACCAACCTTTGCCATTTCTCTCTAGAATCTCCCATAAGCACAGTATCATCAGCAAAAAAGTAGCTGTGTCAATTCCCATTTGTATTTGATTCCCCATAATTTAATCCCACCCCTCTCCCGAACACCCTAGCATTTACTTCTTTTACAACCCCATCTATAAATATATTAAACAACCATGGTGACATTACACATCCTTATCTAAGACCTACTTTTACCGGGAAGCAGTCTCCCTCTCTTCTACACACCCTAACCTGAGCCTCACTATCCTCATAAAATCTCTTTACTGCATTTAGTAACTTACTACCTATTCCATATATTTGCAACATCTGCCACATTGCTCCCCTATCCACTCTATCATATGCCTTTTCTAAATCCATAAATGCAATAAAAATTTCCCTACCTTTATCGAAATACTGTTCACATATATGCTTCAATGTAAACACTTGATCTACACATCCCCTACCCACTCTGAAACCTCCTTGCTCATCCGCAATCCTACATTCTGTCTTACCTCTAATTCTTTCAATACTAACCCTACCGAATACTTTTCCTGGTATACTCAGTAAACTTATTCCTCTATATTTTTTACAATCTCTTTTGTCCCCTTTCCCTTTATATAAAGGGACTATACACGCTCTCTGCCAATCCCTAGGTACCTTCCCCTCTTTCATACATTTATTAACTAAAAATACCAACCACTCCAATACTACATCCCCCCCTGCTTTTAACATTTCTGTCATGATCCCGTCAGTTCCAGATGCTTTACCCCCTTTCATTCTATGTAATGCCTCACGCACCCCCCCCACACTCACATCCTGCTCTTCTTCACTCCTAAAAGATGGTATACCTCCCTGTATACCATACCGCCTCCCTTTCTTCGTTGACATTTAAAAGTTCCTCAAAATATTCCCGTCATCTACCCAAACCTCCATCTACTAACTCCCCTACTCTGTTTTTAACTGAAAAATCCATTCGTTCCCTAGGCTTTCTTAACTTGTTTAACTCATTCCAAAAAAATTTCTTATTTTCATTAAAATTTCTTGACAGAGCCTCTCCCACTCGATCAACTGCTCTCCTTTTGCACTCTCTCACCACTCTCTTCACCTTTCTTTTACTCTCCATATACTCTACTCTTCTTATAACACTTCTACTTTGTAAAAACCTCTCATAAGCTAACTTTTTCTCTTTTATCACACCCTTTACTTCATCATTCCACCAATCACTCCTCTTTCCTCCTGCCCCCACCCTCCTATAACCACAGACTTCTGCCCCACATTTTAATACTGCATTTTTAAAACTATTCCAACCCTCTTCAACCCCCCCCCCCTTACTACTCATACTTGCACCAGCCCACCTTTCTGCCAATAGTTACTTATATCTCACCCAAACTTCCTCCTCCTTTAGTTTATACACTTTCACCTCTCTCTTATTTGTTGTTGCTATTTTCCTCTTGTCCTATCTACCTCTTACTCTAACTGTAGCTACAACTAGACAACGATCCGATATATCAGCTGCCCCTCTATAAACGTGTACATCCTGGAGCCTACCCATCAACCTTTTATCCACCAATACATAATCTAACAAACTACTTTCATTACGTGCTACATCATACCTTGTACATTTATTTATCCTCTTTTTCATAAAATATGTATTACTTATTACCAAATCTCTTTCTTCACATAGCTCAATTAAAGGCTTCCCATTTTAATTTACCCCTGGCATCCCAGATTTACCTACTACTCCCTCCACAACATTTTTACCCACTTTAGCATTAAAATCCCCTACCACAAGTGCTCTCACACTTGGTTCAAAACTCCCCGCACATTCACTCAACATTTTTCAAAATTTCTCTCTCTCTCTCTCCTCTACACTTCTCTCTTCTCCGGGTGCATATACGCTTACTATAACCCACTTTTCACATCCAACCTTTATTTTACTGCACATAATTCTTGAATTAATGCATTTATACTCCCTCTTTTCCTGCCATAGCTTATCCTTCAACATTATTGCTACTCCTTCTTTAGCTCTAACTCTATTTGAAACCCCTGACCTAATCCCAATTATTCCTCTCCACTGAAACTCACCCACCCCCTTCAGCTTTGTTTCACTTAAAGCCATCGTATCCAGCTTCTTCTCATTCATAACATCCACAATCATCTCTTTCTTATCATTCGCACAACATTCATACATGTTGTTAGGTAAGACACATATGCAACAGTTAGGTATCTTTATTTCGAAGCGTTTCGCCTACACAGTAGGCTTCTTCAGTCGAGTACAGAAAAGTTGATAGAAGCAGAAGATACTTGAAGACGATGTAATCAGTCCATCACCCTTGATGTTTTGAGGTGGTCAGTCCCTCAGTCTGGAGCAATATGGAGTTGAAGTGACAGGATGGAGCCTATATACCGCCAGGAGGTGAGATTTAGGCCACTAGTAGAGGTAAGAATGTTGTCGTTGGAAGGTCAGGTGCGTCTTAAATCCAGCCATTCTCACTAGTGGCCTAAATCTCACCTCCTGGCGGTATACAGGCTCCATCCTGTCACTTCAACTCCATATTGCTCCAGACTGAGGGACTGACCACCTCAAAACTTCAAGGGGGATGGACTGATTACATCGTCTTCAAGTATCTTCTGCTTCTATCAACTTTTCTGCACTCGACTGAAGAAGCCTACTGTGTAGGCGAAACGTTTCGAAATAAAGATACCTAACTGTTGCATATGTGTCTTACCTAACAATCTGTCGGTATTTTATACCATTTTAATGTTCACATTCAGACATCCCACTTTGACAATTTTCTTCTTATTCTTTTTAGTAATTATTACAGGAAAAGGGGTTACTAGCACATTGTTCCCGGCATTTTAGTTGACTTTTACAACACGCATGTCTCACGGAGGAAAGATTCTTATTCCACTTCCCCATGGATATAAAAGGAAAAGTAATAAGAACAAGAACTAAGATAAAATCTAAGAGAACTCAGATGATTGTGTATAAATAAACGTGTACATGTATGTGTAGTATGACCTAAGTGTAAGTAGAAGTAGCAAGACGTACCTGTAATCTTGCATGTTTATGAAACAGACAAAAGACACCAGCAATCCTACCATCATGTAAAACAATTACAGGTTTTCGTTTTACACTCACTTGGCAGGACGGTAGTACTGTAAAATATTGTATTAATTGTACTGTAACCACGAACGAGTAATATTTAATCAATAACAACAATGCGACTAGCCGGGTGATCGCACCCGTTTTGTTTTCGCCCGCCTCAGTGAGCGAAAATTCCACGGCGCTCTAACCTACAGGACCATACAATCCTATAAGAATCCCAAAACACCATCGTATGTCCTCGTAACACGGTACAACACCTAGCTCTTCTGGGTGTATGATTCTTGTATTCAAATTCAAATTCAAAGTTTATTCTCTATAAAGATTACAATGTTGAATTTACAGAATTTGGTTGTTGTGTGGTTTACATGTAGTTAAATAATGATTACAAGGGCGTCTTGTTACTTCTACTTATACTTAGATCACACTATATATACATGTACAAGTATATGTATTCATACCAATGTGAGTTTTCTATTTTCTAAGTAGTTCTTGTTCTTATCTGTTTCTATTCATCTCCATGGGGAAGTGGAAGAGAATCATCATGCGTGTCGTCGGAGGCATCTAAGAGGCCGGGAGCAATGGGCTAATAACCCTTTCTTCTGTTCAAATTATTAAAAACAAGGAGAAAAAAAATATAAAACTTGGATGTTTGAACATGAATGAATGTAGTGCAGAGGATAAGAAAGAATTGATTGCCAGTTTTACGAATGATAATCAGTTCTAAGTGAAACAAAGCTGAAGAAACTACGAGACTTTCATTGGGGAGAAATAAATGGGATTAGGTTAGGAGTATCTGAGAGAGAGAGAGAGAGAGAGCTAAAGAAGGGGTAGCTATAAACTTCAAAGATAAGTTACTGAAGGAGAAGTGGGAATATAAATGTATAAATTCAAGAATTATGTGGATTAAAATAAGGGTTGGATAAGAAAAGTGAGTTATAATAAGTGTTTATGAACCTGGACAAAAGAGGAATGTAGAGAGATTTTGGAAGATGTTAAACGAGTTAAATGATTAGAAAGTTTTGAACCAAGTGAGAGAGAGTCGTTATGGTGGGGGACGTGAATGTTAAAGTGGAAGAAACGGGCGCCAAGTGTAAATGATAATGGGATGGGCCCTTGATTGAACTTTGTATACAAACAGTTTTGTTAACAGGTAATGTATATCTTAAGAAAAAAAAGGATAAATAAGTACATGAGATATGATAAAGGGTCGTGGTTTTCAACCTGTTGACACCTGTTGACACCTGTTGACACCTGTTGACACCTGTTGACACCTGGTGACCGCTGAAAATAGAAGAAATATTTCGCGGACCGCTAAGGCAGGAATAAATAATACTAAACTATTATACAGTACAGTATTATTTTTTTATTGTGTGTATTACTTTTCAATCTAATAATATAAAATAAAAGTTCTATAGATACTTAAAATAACCAGAAAAGGATCAGTAAACAAAAATGATGATAATATTAATAACAAAAAGTCTTAAACTTTTGAGAAAGAAATATTTAATTCACATTTTTATTATTATTTAATTCAAGTAAAATTAGTGCGAATTCTGCTGCTGCTTCTTTTCTATAATATATGAAAAACGTGGCTCCAGCCGTGGCTCCAGCCGTGGCTCCAGCCGTGGCTCCAGCAATATCTCCAGCCGTGGCTCCAGCCGTGGCTCCAGCCGTGGCTCCAGCAGTGGCTCCAGCCATGGCTCCAGCCGTGGCTCCAACCGTGGCTCCAGCCGTGGCTCCACCCGTGGCTCCAACCGTGGCTCCAGCCGTGGCTCCAGCCGTGGCTCCAGCCGTGGCTCCAGCCGTGGGTCCAACCGTGGCTCCAACCGTGGCTCCAGCCGTGGCTCCAGCCGTGGCTCCAGCCATGGTTCCAGCCGTGGCTCCAGCCGTGGCTCCAGCCGTGGCTCCAGCAATGGCTCCAGCCGTGGCTCCAACCGTGGCTCCAGCCGTGGCTCCAGCCGTGGGTTCAGCCGTGGCTCCAGCCGTGGTTCCAACCGTGGCTCCAGCCATGGCTCCAGCCGTGGCTTCAGCCATGGCTCCAGCCGTGGCTCCAGCCGTGGCTCCAGCCGTGGCTCCAGCCATGGCTCCAGCCATGGCTCCAGCCGTGGCTCCAGCCGTGGCTCCAGCCATGGCTCCAGCCGTGGCTCCAACCGTGGCACCAGCCATGGCTCCAGCCGTGGCTCCAGTCGTGGCTCCAGTCGTGGCTCCAGCCGTGGCTCCAGCCGTGGCTCCAGCCGTGGCTCCAACCGTGGCACCAGCCATGGCTCCAGCCGTGGCTCCAACCGTGGCTCCAGTCGTGGTTCCAGCCGTGGCTCCAGCCGTGACTCCAGCGTTGTTTCTGACAGACGAAGCTTGATAACCATGACTCCAGCGTTATTTCTGACAGACGAAGCTTGGTAACCATGGCTCCAGCGTTGTTTCTGACAGACGAAGCTTGATAACCGTGACTCCAGCGTTGTTTCTGACAGACGAAGCTTGATAACCGTGACTCCAGCGTTGTTTCTGACAGACGAAGCTTGATAACCGTGACTCCAGCGTTGTTTCTGACAGACGAAGCTTGATAACCGTGACTCCAGCGTTGTTTCTGACAGACGAAGCTTGATAACCATGACTCCTGCGTTGTTTCTGACAGACGAAGCTTGATAACCGTGACTCCAGCGTTGTTTCTGACAGACGAAGCTTGATAACCATGACTCCAGCGTTGTTTCTGACATACGAAGCTTGGTAACCATGACTCCTGCGTTGTTTCTGACAGACGAAGCTTGATAACCGTGACTCCAGCGTTGTTTCTGACAGACGAAGCTTGATAACCGTGACTCCAGCGTTGTTTCTGACAGACGAAGCTTGATAACCATGACTCCTGCGTTGTTTCTGAGAGACGAAGCTTGATAACCGTGACTCCAGCGTTGTTTCTGACAGACGAAGCTTGATAACCATGACTCTAGCGTTGTTTCTGACAGACGAAGCTTGATAACCGTGACTCCAGCGTTGTTTCTGACAGACGAAGCTTGATAACCGTGACTCCAGCGTTGTTTCTGACAGACGAAGCTTGATAACCGTGACTCCAGCGTTGTTTCTGACAGACGAAGCTTGATAACCATGACTCCAGCGTTGTTTCTGACAGACAAAGTTTGATACCCATGACTCCAGCGTTGTTTCTGACAGACGAAGCTTGATAACCATGACTCCAGCGTTGTTTCTGACAAACGAAGCTTGGTAACCGTGACTCCAGCGTTGTTTCTGACAGACAAAGTTTGATAACCGTGACTCGAGCGTTGTTTCTGACAGACGAAGCTTGATAACCGTGACTCCAGCGTTGTTTCTGACAGACAAAGTTTGATAACCGTGACTCCAGCGTTGTTTCTGACAGACGAAGCTTGATAACCGTGACTCCAGCGTTGTTTCTGACAGACGAAGCTTGGTAACCGTGACTCCAGCGTTGTTTCTGAGAGACGATGCTTGATAACCATGACTCCAGCGTTGTTTCTGACAGACAAAGTTTGATAACCGTGACTCCAGCGTTGTTTCTGACAGACAAAGTTTGATAACCGTGACTCCAGCGTTGTTTCTGACAGACGAAGCTTGATAACCGTGACTCCAGCGTTGTTTCTGACAGACGAAGCTTGATAACCGTGACTCCAGCGTTGTTTCTGACAGACGAAGCTTGATAACCATGACTCTAGCGTTGTTTCTGACAGACGAAGCTTGATAACCGTGACTCCAGCGTTGTTTCTGACAGACGAAGCTTGGTAACCGTGACTCCAGCGTTGTTTCTGACAGACGAAGCTTGATAACCGTGACTCCAGCGTTGTTTCTGACAGACGAAGCTTGATAACCGTGACTCCAGCGTTGTTTCTGACAGACGAAGCTTGATAACCATGACTCTAGCGTTGTTTCTGACAGACGAAGCTTGATAACCGTGACTCCAGCGTTGTTTCTGACAGACGAAGCTTGGTAACCGTGACTCCAGCGTTGTTTCTGACAGACGAAGCTTGGTAACCATGACTCCAGCGTTGTTTCTGACAGACGAAGCTTGATAACCGTGACTCCAGCGTTGTTTCTGACAGACGAAGCTTGGTAACCATGACTCCAGCGTTGTTTCTGACAGACGAAGCGCTGCATTGACATCCATTCGATTTCTCTGTTTTTATCACTGACATGGCTGGAAAAGTCTTCTCACACAAACAAGTGTAGTCTAAAATACGACCAAAAATTTAATAGCTCTATAACTGAGAGATGGATATTCTTTTCCCAGTGATATCCAAAACTGAGACAATGACTGCGTTTTATGTTTGGACACCAGTGACATCAACTCGATCAGGTTTTATTTTTCGTGAGTGTTAAATGCGCATGAGTTGACATCTTCTATGAAGGAATTATTAATCTAGAGGATGCCTTTACGAGGATCCTCATTCGCAGGGTAATAATGACATTAAAGCTTTGCGCTAACGTCCTTAAATGTTGACCTATTACATTGAATAAGACTTTAATTAACGTCAGCAGTAACCAAAATTTCTTGAAAAAGTGTAAACATTTTTATATCTTCCTCTTGCACACGATTATTCCAAAACATCAGCTTCTTTGTGTGCAAATCCATGGAAAAGAAATATTAACTTCGCGTATATGGTTAAAAATGTCCGGCATATACGCAAGTTTAGCCATCCATTATATGGCGTAATGACTATGTATTCGTAGATAAAAGACTGATGGATAGACTTCAGGATGTGCGTGCTTATAGAGGGGCCACAGATATATCAGATTATTTTCAGCGGTAGCTACAGTGAGAGTAAAGGTATATGGGAAAGAAGGAGAACTGCATCAGCAAGTAAGAGAGGTGAAGGTTTATAATCTAAAGGAAGAGGCAGTTAAGCTAAAATATAAATAACTATTGTAAGAAAGATGGACTAGTGAGAGTACAGGCAATGTGGCTGAAGAGGTATGGGATAGATTTAAGTATGTAGTATCAGAGTGTTCAGCAGAAGTATGTGGTTACAGGAAAGACGAGAGATTCGTGGAATGATGAGGTAGAAAGAGAGAAAGTTAACATATGAGAGGATTTTACAAAGTAGATGTGATTCAAGGACGGAGGAGTATATGGAGAGAAAAAGATGGTGGTGGAGGAATATAAAAGGGGATGAGAGAGTGGGTGAGATGTTATCAACAAATTTTGCTGTGAATAAGATACAATTTTGGACTAAGATTGATAAGTTATGTATGACTAGGGAATGAATGTATTTAACAGTTAACACTTGGAGAAAAAAGTTATTATATGGACAGTGGAGTATATATGGAAAAGTATGTGCTAGAGTTATTACTGAGAGAATTAATAGTAAGACGGAGAGCAGGATCGCAGATGAAAAACGAGGCCTTAGGAAGGGTAGGAGATGTGTAGACGAAGTGTTTACAGTGAAGCAAATAGGTGAACGGTATTTAAATAAGTGCATTTATGGATTTGGAAAAGACATAGTAGGGTGGATAAGGAAGCAATGTGGCAGATGTTGCAAATGTATGGAACAGGTGGTAGATTACTGAAAGCAGTTAAGAGTTTTAACGAGGAAAGTGAGGCTGAAGTCAGAGTATGTAGGAGAGAGGGAGATTATTTCTTAGAAATAGTAGGCCTTTGACAGGGATGCGTGATATCACCATGGTTATTAATTGTATTTATAGATGGGGTAGTAAAAGAAATGAATGCTCGGGTGATGGCAAAATGTGTGGGATTAAAAGATAAAGAATCTAACACAGTTACTTTCTGCTGATGACACTGTGCTTTGGGAGATTCTAAGGGTTATGTAAAAATAGGAAATTAAGAAAAGAACGTAGGAAAGAGCAAGGTGATGAGGCTGACAAACAAATTAGGTAATGAAAGACTGGATATCAATTGGAGGGACTATGTAGGAAGTGAATGTATTCTAATATTTGAGAGTGGACTTGTCAGCAGATGGATCTATGAAAGACGAGGTGAATCGTAAAACTGATGAAGGGAATAAGATGAGTAGAACATTGAGGAGTCTGTGGATACATAGAACGTTATCCATGGAAGCAGAGATGAGAATATATGAGAGTGTAGTAGTACCGACGTTCTTATATGGGTATGAAACATGGGTGGTGAATGTTGCAACTTGGAGAAGGCTGGAACCATTGACTATGTCGTGCCTGAGGGCTATGTGTGGTATGAAAATAATGCAGAGAATCCGTAGCTTGGAGATTAAAAGTAGGTTCAGAATTTTTAAAAGTATTTTTCTAAGGGCTAAGGAGAGGTTGTCGAGGTAGTTCGGACATTTAGAGAAGATGGAACAAAACAGAATGACTTGGACGGCATATAAATCTGTAGTGGAAGGAAGGCGGGGTAGAGGAAAGGATGGAGGGAAGGGGTAAAGGAAGTTTTGTGAGTGAAGGGCTTGGACTTCCAGTAAGCGTACGTCAGCGTGTTAGTTAGGAATGAAGACGAATGGATTTTATGACATGATGTGTTGTTGGGATGTGAGCAAAGTAACATTTATGAAAGATTTCAGGGAAACCGGTTAGCCGCCCTGAGGTGGGAAGTACAGTGTCTCTGATCTGAAGGAAGGATGGAGATATGTTGATTTTTTTTTCTTAACTGTAGTCTCGACGCACCTTCGGCAAGACAGTAATGGGATGAATGATAATGAAAGTGTTTCTCTTTTGGGTCACCCGGCCTTGCCTCTCTTGGTGGGATAAGGCCGATGTGTTAATAATATATATATATATATATATATATATATATATATATATATATATATATATATATATATATATATATATATATATATATATATATATATGCAAAACAACCACTGTGAAAGAATAGAGAAATTCCAAGCACTTTCGTGACTACTCACATTAGTCACGAAAGCGCTTGGAATTTCTCTATTCTTTCACAGTGGTTGTTTTGCATATTCTGAAATCACCTGTTTACTGTGATCTTATTGCATATATATATTTAATATATATATATATATATATATATATATATATATATATATATATATATATACATATATATATATATATATATATATATATATATATATATATATATATATATATATATATATATATATATACATATATATATATACATATTTAGGACAAGCCACGGCAGTGACACCTACACTACTCTGAGACCTCTCTCCCTGCTTTGGTTGCTCCCTTGCAACGTTGCACAGCTCCTGATGACGCACTGAAGAGTGTGAAAGTACTTGAGCTAAAGATTTCCACCCCCGTGGCTTGTCCTTCATAGTTAAGATCGCCCGTCTGCGATTGTTTGCATATATATATATATATACATATATATATATATATATATATATATATATATATATATATATATATATATATATATATATATATATATATATATATATATATTATATACATTTTTTTAAACAAGTCGGCAGTCTCCCACCGAGGCAGGGTGACCCAAAAAGAAAGAAAATCCCCCAAAAAGAAAATACTTTCACCTCACACATTATCACTGCTTTTGCAGAGGTGCTCAGAATATAACAGTTTAGAAGCATATACGTATAGAGATACACAACATATCCCTCCAAACTGCCAATATCCCAAACCCCTCCTTTAAAGTGCAGGCATTGTACTTCCCATTTCCAGGACTCAAGTCCAGCTATATAAAAATAACCGGTTTTCCTGAATCCCTTCACTAAATATTACCCTGCTCACACTCCAACAGCTCGTCAGGTCCCAAATACCATTCGTCTCCATTCACTCCTATCTAACACGCTCACGCACACTTGCTGGAAGTCCAAGCCCCTCGCCCACAAAATCTCCCTTACCCCTTCTTTCCAACCTTTTCTAGGACGACCCCTACCCCGCCTTCCTTCCCCTACAGATTTATACGCTCTCCATGTCATTCTACTTTGATCCATTCTCTCTAAATGACCAAACCACCTCAACAACCCCTCTTCAGCCCTCTGATTAATACTTTTATTAACTCCACACCTTCTCCTAATTTCCACACTCCGAATTTTCTGCATAATATTTACACCACACATTGCCCTTAGACAGGACATCTCCACTGCCTCCAACCGTCTCCTCGCTGCTGCATTCACAACCCAAGCTTCACATATATACATATATATATATACATATATATATATATATATATATATAGATATATATATATATATATATATATATATATATATATATATATATGTATTTATTAGCAAGAACTAATTTAAAATAAAGTCCTTTCTAAAATTTTCTCTTATACATATAAATATATATTTAGTTCATTTATGTTAAAGTAAAAATTAATAATTTTGCACTAGAAGAACCTTAGAAAACTCACTTAACCTTATTATAACCAACACAATTTAAGAACATAGGAACATAAGAAAGAAGTAACACTGCAACAGGCCTACTGATTCATGCAGAGCAGGTCCATGTCCTTCCCCCCGGATTAGCCGAATGACCCACCCCCCGATAAGCCCAATGACCCACCCAGTCTGGTCACCTCCACTCAAGGAAGGAGCACGGCACCAGACCCAGCAGCACAAGCTAGTCAGGTCCAACTCACACCCACCCACACCCACTCATGTATTTATCTAACCTATTTTTAAAACTACACAACGTTTTAGCCTGAATAACTGTACTCGGGAGTTTGTTCCACTCATCCACAACTCTATTACCAAACCAGTGCTTTCCTATATCCTTCCTGAATCTGAATTTTTCCACCTTGAAACCATTGCTGCGAGTCCTGCCTTGGCTGTAAATTTCCAGCACGCTATTTACATCCCCTTTATTTATTCCTGTTTTCCATTTATACACCTCGATCATATCCCTCCCTAATTCTACGCCTTTCGAGAGAGTGCTGATTCAGGGTCCTCAGTCTATCCTCATAGGGATGATTTCTGATACATGTGATCAACTTTGTCATCCTCCTCTGTACGTTTTCCAGAGCATTTATATCCATTCTGTAATACGGAGACCAGAACTGAGCAGCATAATCTAAATGAGGCCTAACCAAGGATATATAGAGTTGAAGGACAACCTGAGGACTTCTATTATTTATACTTCTAGATATGAAGCCAAGAAATCAGTTAGCTTTATTGCGAACACTAATGCACTGTTGTCTTGGTTTTAGATTACTGCTAACCAGAACTCCTAAATCCATTTCGAAATCAATAGTATTATGATCTACATTATTTAGTTTATATGTGGCATGGTTATTTAACGGTCCAACAATTAGAACTTGGCATTTGTCAATATTAAACTGAATCTGCCACTTCACCGACCATTGCATCAGTCTATTCAAATCATCCTGGAGTGCTCTAGTGTCCTCATTAGAATGAATTGGACGGCCTATTTTGGTGTCATCAGCAAATCTGCTTAAGTCGCTATTTATTCCCTCGTCTATGTCGTTTATGTAAATTGTGAACAACAACGGACCCAGCACTGACCCCTGAGGAACACCGCTTGTGACGTGCCCCCATTCTGATTTCTCCCCATTTATGCAAACTCTCTGCTGCCTATTTGTCAGCCGTGCCTCTACCCAGGGAAAAATTTCTCCTCCTATTCCGTGTGCCTTAAGTTTCCTCAATAGCCTCTGGTGTGGAACTCTATCGAAAACCTTACTGAAGTCCATATACACAATATCATATTCGTTACCATGATCTACCTCCTCAAACACCTTAGTGAAAAAAATTAGTAAATTCGTAAGACAGGAACGCCCCTTTATAAAACCGTGTTGAGATTCATTAATCAATCTGTGCCTATCAAGATGGCTACGAATTGCTTTGGCAATTATTGATTCCATAAATTTTCCCACTATGGAGGTAAGGTTTATTGGTCTATAGTTCGAGGCCAAGGACCTGTCACCTGCCTTGTAAATAGGTATTACATTTGCCATTTTCCACTTATCAGGCACTATGCCAGTTTGTAGTGATATGTTAAAAAGATTAGCCAGAGATATGATAAGTTCCTCTTTACATTCCTTTAACACCCTTGCAAACAGTTCATCAGGGCCTAGGGATTTGTTAGGTTTTAGTTTCTCTATTTGTCTGAGGACCATGTCACTAGTTACCGCAATCATGCATAGTTTATTATCGTCTTGTTCTACATAATCTATTATTTCAGAAATATCGCTAGTATTTTCCTGGGTGAAAACTGAGAGGAAGTAGGTATTGAGAATTTCACACATATCCTTATCACTGTCAGTGATCTGACCAGAGTTACTCTTAAGTGGGCCTATCTTGTCCCTAATCTTACTTCTGTATACCTGAAAGAACCCTTTTGGGTTAGTCTTTGAATCCCTTGCGACCTTAGCCTCATAATACCTTTTTGCTTTTCTTAGTCCTCTCTTTATTTCTCTCTTTAATTGAATATATTGATTTCTTAACTGTCCATCTCCTCTTTTCATACGTCTATATATGCCTCTCTTTTGACCAATGAGATCTTGCAATTTATTATTCATCCATTTGAGGTCATTTTTTTAAATCTAATTTCCCTACTGGGAACAAAAGTTGTCTGGGCAGCTAGAACTATGCTCTGAAAAACGTCATATTGGCAACCAAGATCACCTACCTGACCCATAGTCAGGACATCCCAATTTAGCCCACCCAGGTAATTTTTCAGTCCCATGAAGTCGGCCAAGCGAAAATCTGGGACAGAGATTTGATTGCAGTTATCTGGGTAATTCCATGATATATTGAAACTAAGTGATTTTTGATCACTTTCCCCAAGCTCATCATTAACCTCAAGATTATTAATTAGTGACTCTTTGTTGGCAAGAACCAAGCCAAGCAGATTGTTTCCTCTAGTTGGTTCTGTCACAACCCGTTCTAAAAAGCAATCCTGAACCGTATCAAGAAAGTCACTAGACTCAAGATTTCCTGTCATATTGTCCCAATCAATTTGTCTAAAGTTAAAATCTCCCATTATCACAACATTTTTATATCTAGATACCTTATGAATTTCGTCCCATAACAGCTTACTGCACTCCCTATCATGGTTTGGGGGCCTATAAATCACACCCAAAATTAATTTGTCACGTCCCTCGAGAAACTGTAGCCAAACAGATTCTGTGTTCGATGTTTCTAATCTTATATCATGTCTAAGACAACAATTTAAATTTTCTCTGACATACATCGCCACCCCACCACCCTTCCTGTTGACCCTATCAGTGTGAAATAGTTTATAACCCTGTATGTTGCATTCAGAAGGCATTTCTCTGTCTTTCAGGTTGAGCCAGGTCTCTGTTATACCAATAATGTCTATATTACCTACACTTGCAAGTAATTTTAGCTCATCTATCTTATTTCTTAGACTCCTACTATTTGTATAGTAAACCTTAAGGGAGCTAGCCACTCGTTGCCCTTTACTATCTCTCTTTGTTTGTTGATCAGTTGATTTGCCATTACTAGCAACTTTATTTTGAATATTGTCTTTTAAACATATCCCTGAGGTATCCCGGTAATAACTGCTGTTTTTAACCCTAATGCTGCAGCCTGATTGTTTCCCACAAACACCCATACCTCTATAATCTATCAGTTTAAATTCCTAGACAAGTCATCAATTACCCTCTCAATCGAATTGGCTAATGCAACCACTCCATCCCCAGAGAGATGAATCTAATCCCTTGCATACATATCACATTTGCCAAAGAATAGGTCCCAGTTATCAATGAATGGAATTGCAAGTTCCTTGCAGTACCTCTCTAGCCAGCGATTTATACCAGTTGCCCTAGACATCCATTCATTGCCCACTCCCTTTCTAGGCAAAATGCTACATATGACTGGGATCCCTCCCTTAGATCTAACTACTTCTATGGCTGACCTGTACTTATCCAGCAGCTCCTGTCTCATGCCCTTCCCTATGTCATTACCCCCAGCACTAAGACAGATAATGGGCTTGTTCCCATTACCTGCCATATTATCCAACCTGCTGACTGTGTTACCAATACTACCTCCTGGAAGGCACACTCTCTGCCTGACCTTTCTGTCTCTGTTACAAAATGTATGGTCCATATATCTTACCTGAGAATCGCCTACTATTAAAATATTCTTACCTTAATTAGCAGGGGAATCAGTGGTACCTTCAACCTCACTAACCACTGAAGTACACTCGTCTTGGAGAACAGAGAATCGATTTCCTACCTTCACATCTTCTCTATGAACTCTCCTCATCTTCCTTCTTCCTGAACTGTGAACCCCTTGCCACTTAAAGCGGCTGCCACTATTACTGCTGGTGACCATTTCCTCCTTACCAGCTAAATCCTTCTCACACTCACTCCCAAATTCATCTTTGCGATGCTTCAGCCTCCTATTTTCCTCCTGAAGAATTAGAACCTCCTTCTTTAACGCTTGAACCTGAGATTCTATAACACTACAACAAGCCATGGTGCTTGGTAACAGCCCACGCTAACTCCCAAGAGCTTAGGCAGGTATGACCACACGTGACCACTGACCTCAGCGTACTAATGTAACTAAATATATTTTAGATAAGTTTACAATAATTTAATAATAAACAAACACATTGAAATACTATATTATTTTCGTTAGGTTTAGAATGATTTTTGCGAAATTATTGCATTCTCAAAATTTTCACTTGCCTTTTTAAATGAGTTCTTGCAAATTGCCCTTCAAGACACTCCCTGTCACGCTAGTGTCTTATTGGGCATGCCGGCTGCGTGGCAGCTGCCTATGTCAGAAAGGCTGAGGAAGCTGCACAGCAGCAGGTGGTGCCAGGAAGGGCCGAGAAAGCAACCACTCCTGGGTCCATTGCAACCACACCCCAGGTTTAGGACAGCTGGTGGACAGGAAGCTTGCTAGTGGGAGGTAGCGTGTTTGATGTTCCCAAATTCCTTTCTTGAAACTTAATCAAGTTAGATCCTGGTTTCGAAGTCTGCTACATGCACTCTGATGTCCTTAAGCATTTGTTCAGTGCTGCGTAGATGAGCAAGTTTGCAGGTAAACTTAACAGTTCCATCCTGGAGTCTGTTGTAGAGTTCTTGGGAAAGCATTTCATCACTGTATTGGTCGGTTGTGAAGATGCTAATACCATGTCAGTCTGCGTACATAGACTCTTCGGTATCAGAGTCGGTGGCAGTCGCAAGTGGGCTGGAAGTCATAACATTTGTTGGAGTGACGGTATGTAGCGAGTCAGTGGTGATTTCTTCAACAGGTTTTAGCTCTCTTGGCCGGTAGTTGGTGCGGTTGGGGTGAGTCGCTAATTGGTCCGTCTCAGTGGTGGAAGAAGCCAATGGTGGCATCTCACTGGTGGGATTTTGAGCAGTCTCGACTTATGTAGGAGATGATGGTGGTGATGGAGCTGCTTGAGAGCGACTTGCGGGTGTTGAGACATTGATATTTGATATGGTCTTGATTATAACTGAAAGAAGGTGGGGAATTCGGAAAAGTAAACTTTGGCATGTTATTTAACCTGAAGAGTTCATTGATGGTGGTGCTGAAGGATCCAGGTATAGCCATACTGTGCATATGAGCGTACATCATGCAGTAATTGATTTTTGTAGATTCACTGACAGGCATTGGTTATACTGTGTTGCTGGTGGAGGATGAATTTTGAGTGATCTTGAGTATTTTGAAAAAAATATTTTGCAATCACTGCTTGCAGTGTTTGCAACATATGTTGGAGATCTAGCAGTTGTTTTCTTTTGTTATTTTTGTTTTTTTCTCTAGCATTTCTCTTCTTGTTGGGCATTTGACAGCTAGGGTGTGGAGTTCATTCTTACAGTTCAGGCATTTTGGTGGAATGGTAGTGGAACAGGCCTTGAAGTCATGTCCTTCACTGCCGCAAGTCGATCAGAATCTTTTATCCTTGGTAGGACAATCCTTTGTAGTGTGCAAGTCGTGTGTTGTTAGGTAAGACACATATGCAACAGTTAGGTATCTTTATTTTGAAACGTTTCGCCTACACAGTAGGCTTCTTCAGTCGAGTACAGAAAAGTTGATAGAAGCAGAAGATACTTGAAGACGATGTAATCAGTCCATCACCCTTAAAGTTTTGAGGTGGTCAGTCCCTCAGTCTGGAGAAGAGCATTGTTCCGTTGTCTGAAACAATATGAAGTTGAAGTGACAGAATCGGGCCTTATATAGTGCCAGGAGGTGAGACGTAGGTTGATTTGGGAGGGCAGGTCCTTCTCAAACCCAGCCGTTCTCACTAGTAGAGGTTGTCGAAGTAGATGGTCTGTACCAAGATACCCTTGTGTTGCAGTGTCTGACAGAATGAACATTAAAATGGTATAAAATACCGACAGATTGTTAGGTAAGACACATATGCAACAGTTAGGTATCTTTATTTTGAAACGTTTCGCCTACACAGTAGGCTTCTTCAGTCGAGTACAGAAAAGTTGATAGAAGCAGAAGATACTTGAAGACGATGTAATCAGTCCATCACCCTTAAAGTTTTGAGGTGGTCAGTCCCTCAGTCTGGAGAAGAGCATTGTTCCGTTGTCTGAAACAATATGAAGTTGAAGTGACAGAATCGGGCCTTATATAGTGCCAGGAGGTGAGACGTAGGTTGATTTGGGAGGGCAGGTCCTTCTCAAACCCAGCCGTTCTCACTAGTAGAGGTTGTCGAAGTAGATGGTCTGTACCAAGATACCCTTGTGTTGCAGTGTCTGACAGAATGAACATTAAAATGGTATAAAATACCGACAGATTGTTAGGTAAGACACATATGCAACAGTTAGGTATCTTTATTTTGAAACGTTTCGCCTACACAGTAGGCTTCTTCAGTCGAGTACAGAAAAGTTGATAGAAGCAGAAGATACTTGAAGACGATGTAATCAGTCCATCTACTTCGACAACCTCTACTAGTGAGAACGGCTGGGTTTGAGAAGGACCTGCCCTCCCAAATCAACCTACGTCTCACCTCCTGGCACTATATAAGGCCCGATTCTGTCACTTCAACTTCATATTGTTTCAGACAACGGAACAATGCTCTTCTCCAGACTGAGGGACTGACCACCTCAAAACTTTAAGGGTGATGGACTGATTACATCGTCTTCAAGTATCTTCTGCTTCTATCAACTTTTCTGTACTCGACTGAAGAAGCCTACTGTGTAGGCGAAACGTTTCAAAATAAAGATACCTAACTGTTGCATATGTGTCTTACCTAACAATCTGTCGGTATTTTATACCATTTTAATGTTCATTCTGTCAGACACTGCAACACAAGGGTATCTTGGTACAGACCATCTACTTCGACAACCTCTACTAGTGAGAACGGCTGGGTTTGAGAAGGACCTGCCCTCCCAAATCAACCTACGTCTCACCTCCTGGCACTATATAAGGCCCGATTCTGTCACTTCAACTTCATATTGTTTCAGACAACAGAACAATGCTCTTCTCCAGACTGAGGGACTGACCACCTCAAAACTTTAAGGATGATTGACTGATTACATCGTCTTCAAGTATCTTCTGCTTCTATCAACTTTTCTGTACTCGACTGAAGAAGCCTACTGTGTAGGCGAAACGTTTCAAAATAAAGATACCTAACTGTTGCATATGTGTCTTACCTAACAATCTGTCGGTATTTTATACCATTTTAATGTTCATTCTGTCAGACACTGCAACACAAGGGTATCTTGGTACAGACCATCTACTTCGACAACCTCTACTAGTGAGAACGGCTGGGTTTGAGAAGGACCTGCCCTCCCAAATCAACCTACGTCTCACCTCCTGGCACTATATAAGGCCCGATTCTGTCACTTCAACTTCATATTGTTTCAGACAACGGAACAATGCTCTTCTCCAGACTGAGGGACTGACCACCTCAAAACTTTAAGGGTGATGGACTGATTACATCGTCTTCAAGTATCTTCTGCTTCTATCAACTTTTCTGTACTCGACTGAAGAAGCCTACTGTGTAGGCGAAACGTTTCAAAATAAAGATACCTAACTGTTGCATATGTGTCTTACCTAACAATCTGTCGGTATTTTATACCATTTTAATGTTCATTCAGTGTGCAAGTCAGCGTAACAGCTGTAACACTTCGTGATGTGTTGGAATCACTCGGCTTCAACGTAGTTTGGGTTGATGTGGAAGTATTGGATTGCCATTCCATCGGCATTGAAGAAGCGTTGGGTATTTTGGAAGTTTGTTCCACAGAGGCCCAAGGGTTCTGGTCTTCTATTGATGCCTTAAATTTTCGAGAGGCTGGGATGTGATAAGTTCGTCCAGTCGTTTGAGGAACTCAGTTTTCTTGGTTCTCAAAGCTGAGGAAGACGACTTGAACTCCTCGTTCGTTGAGAGTAGTTGTAGCATTAGTGGTGATTAGTTTTCCAGCTTCAATGCAGTCAGTGCAGACTACAATGAAAGCATCTTGGAGACAGAGA
This sequence comes from Cherax quadricarinatus, assembly GCF_038502225.1. Classification (NCBI taxonomy): domain Eukaryota; kingdom Metazoa; phylum Arthropoda; class Malacostraca; order Decapoda; family Parastacidae; genus Cherax; species Cherax quadricarinatus. Next base: position 2,162,328 of record NC_091318.1, read on the forward strand.
ATCACAATAAATTTTACCTGCAAAGTGCCGCTAACGGCAGCTGCAAGTGCTAGTTTGGACAAGTAATTTACTATCCCACTTCTCGGTTTGATCTTCACACGATTTGAGTATTGCATCGTGGAGGACCATAGATAACATCGAATGCAGAAGTAAAAGGTTCCCTCCCCAGCGGGGATCGCAGGGATACGAGGTGTTCACGAGCCGCAACGAAGATTCCCTATTTATATGCTGTTGCCGGCTCAGGGTCGGGAGTCGCGAACGAATATATATATACGTACAGTATATATATATATATATATATATATATATATATATATATATATATATATACATAAGAACATAAGAATGTAGGAACACTGCAGAAGGCCTACTGGCCCATACGAGGCAGGTCCTTATCAAAACGACCTCTACCTAAAGCTACCCAAGAAATAACTCCCGTACCCCATGACACCAATCAAACCCCATTATATATATATATATATATATATATATATATATATATATATATATATATATATATATATATATATACGTGGGATTTATGGATTTGGAAAATGCATATGACAGGGTGGATAGGGGGGCAATGTGGCAGATGTTGCAAGTGTATGGTATAGGAGGTAGGTTACTGAAAGCAGAGAAGAGTTATTACGAGGATAGTGAGGCTCAGGTTAGAGTATGTAGGAGAGAGGGAGATTATTTCCCAGTAAAAGTAAGCCTTAGACAAGGATGTGTGATGTCACCGTGGTTGTTTAATATATTTGTGGAAATAAATGGTATAAAATACCGACACAATGGAAATATAAACACAAATGCAGTATAATGTGATCCTTTATTGACTACGTTTCGCCCACACAGTGGGCTTTTTCAAGTCACAAACAGAACTACCTGGGGTGGAAGGAACGCGAGTATTTATAGTCCGGTTCAGAACACTGTAGAAGGTCTGCTCACAAACTTATCCCTATCCCACATAAGAACACTGTAGAAGGTCTGCTCACAAACTTATCCCTATCCCACATAAGAACACTGTAGAAGGTCTGCTCACAAACTTATCCCTATCCCACATAAGAACACTGTAGAAGGTCTGCTCACAAACTTATCCAATCTCCTTTCCAAGCTACCCAAGTTTTTAGACTCTATAACCCCACTCGGTACATCATCAGATGCAGCATTCTTCACCTGACCTCAGCATTCTGAACCGGACTATAAATACTCGCGTTCCTTCCACCCCAGGTAGTTCTGTTTGTGACTTGAAAAAGCCCACTGTGTGGGCGAAACGTAGTCAATAAAGGATCACATTATACTGCATTTGTGTTTATATTTCAATATATTTGTAGATGGGGATGTAAGAGAAGTGAATGCGAGGGTCTATGCAAGGGGTGTGGAGTTAAAAGAAAGAATCTAACACGAAGTTAAATTTGTCACAGTTGCTCTTTGCTGATGACAAGGTGCTCTTGGGAGATTCTGAAGAGAAGTTGCAAAGGCTGGTGGATGAATTTGGTAGGGTATGTAAAAGAAGAAAATTGAAAGTGAATATAGGAAAGAGTAAGGTGATGAGGATAACAAAAAGATTAGGTGACGATAGACTGGATGTCAGATTGGAGGGAGAGAGTATGGAGGAGGTGAATGTATTCAGATATTTAGGAGTGGACGTGTCAGCAGATGAGTCCATGAAGGATGAGGGGAAAAAGGTGAGTGGTGCACTTAGGAGTGCGTGAAGACGAAGAACTGTGTCCATGGAAGCAAAGAAGGGAATGTATGTGAGTATAGTTATACCAACACGCCTATATGGGTGTGAAGCATGGGTGATGAATGTTGCAGCGGGGAGAAGGCTGGAGGCAGCGGACATGTCATGTCTGAGGGCAATGTGTGGTGTGAATATAATGCAGAGAATTCGTAGCTTGGAAATCAGGAGAATGTGCGGGATTACCAAAACTATTATCCAAAGGGCTGAGGAGGGGTTATTGAGATGGTCTGAACATGTAGAGAGAATGGAACTAAACAGAATGACTTCAAGAGTGTATAAATCTGTACTGGCGGGAAGGCGCGGTAGGGGTCAGCCTAGTAATGGTTGGAGCGAGGGGGTAAAGGAGGTTTTGTGTGCGAGGGGCTTGGACTTCAAGCAAGCGTGAGTGAGCGTATTTGATAGGAGTGAATGGAGGCAAATGGTTTTTAATACTGGACGTGCTGTTGGAGTGTGAACAAAGTAACATTTATGAAGGGATTCAGGGAAACCTGCAGGCCGGACTTGAGTCCTGGAGATTGGAAGTACAGTGCCTGCACTCTGAAGAAGGGGTGTTAATGTTACAGTTTTATAACTGTAGTGTAAAGCACCCTTCTGGCAAGACAGTGATGGAGTGAATGGTGATGAAAGTTTTTCTTTTTCTCGGGCCACCCTGCCTTGGTAGGAATCGGCCGATGTGTTGATAAGAAATAATTATATATATATATATATATATATATATATATATATATATATATATATATATATATATATATATATATATATATATATATATATATATATATAACATTCGTATATATGTATATATGTAACCTTGGTACCTACTTCTAGGTGAACAGGGCCAGGAGTTGAAAGTAAACATGCGTAACGTTTGCACCCGTGCCGGGGATAGAGCCACGGACACGGAGTATGTGAGCTAAGTGCGCTACCAATTAAGACACAGAAAAGGTCTGGTACTAGCTGCCTCACTGTATAAACATTTTATCACAATTTTCGATATTTCCATCACGTTAAAAATATTTTTCGTTAACTTCTTACATTTCCAGATCACTTTATACTATATGTGGCTTAAAATAACATGTGAACGAAAGAAATCCTGTTAAAAAATAAGACCCTAATAGAAATAATTCACTTTGATTTTATTGGGTTTTCCTGGGTAATTTACACACGTTACTATCTAAGACAACGACAGTCATCCAAAACTCTCCAAAATTGTACCTACATAAACTTATTTAGCAAAAAATAAATTGTGGGCATTTTAAGGAGCACCTACGTGGTCCAGTACACCAAGCAAATAAACTAGCGAGATCTCATGATACATTTCTTTTCCATTTTGGACGAATTCATAATATAAACAAATCCATGAAGTCTGCAACTCAATCATTATGCTAGAAACTTTAGAGTAACTGCAGAAACAAACGTTGTGTGATGGTGTTATGATCAAGTGCTGATATTGTTACAGGTTTTACCGCTACACACACAAACGTTGCGTGATGGTGTTATGATCAAGTGCTGATATTGTTACAGGTTTTACCGCTACACACACAAACGTTGTGTGATGGTGTTATGATCAAGTGCTGATATTGTTACAGGTTTTACCGCTACACACACAAGAGGATAAGTCATTTAAAATGCACTTACTTAAAGAAGGAATATTTCTTGAACTTCTCTCGGTAGATTGCTTGACGAGTCTCAAATTTGACACACTTCCTTCTGATGCTGTTTACTTCACTGGCCTTCAGTGGGGCGACATGCTGACGGACCAGGTCACATTGTTTTTTCAGTGATTCCCACTGCTCAGGTAGTTCCTGCAACACGGGGTTACTTCAGGTAATGGCTACGTACGATTATGTGTATGGTTGTAGCATTCAGATACAACACAGCAGTTGATAAATTAGACACATGTGCAACTCTTGGGTATCTTTATTGAGGAAACGTTTCGCCACACAGTGGCTTCATCAGTCCATACAAAGGAGAATCTTGAAGAACAGGAGGAGAATGAGGTAATCAGTCCCTCAACCTTGAGTCGATGTGGTCAGTCCATCAATCTTGAATAGATTGGTATTCTATTCAAGATTGATGGACTGACCACATCGACTCAAGGTTGAGGGACTGATTACCTCATTCTCCTCCTGTTCTTCAAGATTCTCCTTTGTATGGACTGATGAAGCCACTGTGTGGCGAAACGTTTCCTCAATAAAGATACCCAAGAGTTGCACATGTGTCTAATTTATCAACATGTCGGTTCTCTGAACCATTCATCCACAACACAGCAGTATTGTATGACAGTTTATTTAGGGTTGTTTGTTTACAGAGCTAATAGCTTGGATTTAATTATATAAAATAAGACAAAAAATGTAGAGCTATATTACTTATGTAAGCGGATTTTTCTGCAGTGTAAAAGAAAAATTATTGCTTATTTTTAGAATTACAAGAACTAACCTGGACACGATCATACAAAAATATTTTAATGATTATATTAATCTAATAATAAATAAATCAGCCGAACACACTTTTAAGTACCTGGAGTTTGAGATGCATAGTCTCTGGCAAGTCGTCACCGTACTGTTTGACCAAAGTAATGGTGGCCTTGATGGGCTCAAACATTGCGTCCGTGGCGTGGATCCTGTCCCGCACAGCCACCAGGTGTCCCATGATGGAAACCAGAACGTCGTAGTCCCCGTTACCCAGGTCCTGAGCCACGCCCACCTCAGTCTCCTTGATAAATTTGTCCAACTCCGTCAAGCTAACAAACACCACAAAAATGTTTTAACATGTGAGCACCCAAAGAGAAAAAATGTAATAGATTAAAGGTGGTCATCATACAATGTACTTGGCCACTGGTAGTCATCATACAATGAAAGCTGTCAATGAAGGTCGTCATACAATGTCACCCGTCACTGGGTTCATTATATAAAGTAAAATGTCAATGCGGGTCGTTGTACAATGTAAAGAATGACTGGGGGTCATCATAGAATGCAATATCTCTGGAAGTTATCTGTGTAAACAGATATTGAGGCTCCAAACGCATTCCAAGAAGTCACTGCTGGTCTTTAAACTATGTAAGAGATCTTTAATGGCGGCCATACAATGTACGAGATCACTAGGGTCGTCATAGAATATAAATGATCACTGGGTGTCGTCAGTGAAGGCCAGAGATAGCTGGGCTCGTCAAACAATATAAATCACTGGGCTCATGAATCCCTGGAGTCATCACACAATGTAAAAGATCACGACTCACGAAATCGTAATGACACGAATGCAAACAAAACCATGGGAGGGGTTAGAACCCTCGATCAGAGACTCATGAAACTCCAGACCGACGCGCTAGCCCAGTGGCTAGCGCGTCGGTCTGGAGTTTTATGGCTCTCTTATCGCGGGATTTAACCCCGCCCGTGGTATGGTTTAAAAGATCACTGGAGTGTATTAATAGGGTTAGAAGAGCTGACTTGATCTCTCCTGTCTTACTTTGTATCTTAGTTGTATAGGATCTAAAAGTAATATTTAAAGTATTGTAATGTTAATGATAAGTGTTAGTTATTGATCTTGATCCAAAGAGTTGGAACTACTCTCACTTTCCTTGAATTGAAAATGATTGCTCTCCATTCCCTGTCTCTGTGTGACTACGAATTAAGCATACAGCGTCAGGGGAACAGGAAGCAATCAGATTCGATCCAAGGACGAAGAATGAGGGGAGACATGATCGAAGTGTATAAGTGGAAGATAGGTATAAATAAAGGGGATGTAAATAAGGTCTTGAGGATATCTCTCCAAGAGAGAACCCGCAGTAATGGATTTAAATTAGACAAGTGTAGATTCAGAAAGGACATAGGAAAGTATTGGTTTGGAAATAGGGTAGTTGATGAGTGGAACAGTCTACCTAGTTGGGTTATTGAGGCTAGGACTTTGGGTAGTTTCAAATTTAGGTTGGATAAATATATGAGTGGGAGGGGTTGGATTTGAGTGGGACTTGCAAATGAGTGGATAGAGTTATCAGACCTTATTTCTTGGGGAGCATTGAAAACTGGGTTAGGCAAATGTTTTGTTAGTGGGATGGATTGTAAAGAACCAACAGGCCTGCTGCAGTGTTCCTCCTTTCTTATGTTCTTATGAAAGTGAGGGCAGTTCCTGTTCTTTGGGTTAAGAAACCTTCACTAGCATCAATTCATCCTCACGAATGGTTTGTAACTTCAAGTAAACTATTTTAATTTATAATTTAGAATAGGTTCTTAAAGAATTGTTCGTTATGGTAAAAGAACTGATACCTTTTAGACCAAGTATAAATGTCAATATAAGTCTCTCTGCGAGACGCCTTGAAAATAGTCTCATGTTTCATGATAATAAACCGGGCGATGCCATAAGGTATATATAATGATAGTTTCTTTTAAGCTCAAACTTATGTATTAAAACAACCTAATAAGATATCATCAGATAGTTTGCATGACCATCATGCAGATAACAGACCTCGACTGAGATGAAATTGTGAATAGCCTGTTCGTACCTGTCTGTGACCTGACTGATGAGGTGTTGCTTGTACATGCGGCCCCACTTCTTAGTGTTCTCCAGAAGACTATGTTTAAATGGCCTAACGTCGAGGCGGAACCACTTATCGAATACAACTGTCGTCTCAATACCCTCCAGCTCAGTGTAAAGGGCCTCGTATTGGTCAATCTAAGAAAAAAGGTAAATTATAAAATGTTCACAGCAGCCAAATATCAAGCAATACTAACAACTTCGTTTTTACATATCAGAGTTTTGTAGAATAATTAGCTGTGCAATAAACGCCCTGGTATACTGTTGCTAATGTAATTGGTCGAGCATATTACAAATAAAACTATACTCGAGTAGTACATAAATGGTGTACAATACGAACAAGATGAAGAATTAGACACATATGCGACATCTGGGAATCTTTATTTGTAGACGTTTCACTATCCAGTGGCCTTATCAGTACAATACAAGGCTAATGTGAAGAATTATATACAAAAGATGAGGTTATCAGTCCCTCAGCCTTGTAGGTGGTGCGGTGCTCTTCACCAACTACGAGGCTGAGGGACTGATAACCTCATCTTTTGCATATATTTCTTCACATTATGGCCTTGTATTGTACTGATAAGGCCACTGGTTGGCGAAGCGTCTACAAATAAAGATACCCAGATGTTGCACACGTGTCTAATTCTTCAGTACTCGAGAATGTTACAGTGATATAAATAGGTGAATTTTCAAATCTATGTGAAAATCTTATAACGTCAACCAACCTGACACAAAAGCTGTTTGCTTTCAGTGTTAAACTCTTATGTTTCAAAAAATGTTAATATTGTTCTTTGTTGTTAGAAGTAGACTGACATTGAATCTTGAAAAAATCTGAAGAGGAATGAAAAACAGGCGCACCAATTTAACACCAATTTATCAATTTATTTAATATGAATAAACCACATCGGAAATTATATTAAAATATAAAGTAAAAATTCTATAACATATATGAGAATTTGTATTATGCAAATCTGTTGTCAACACTTAAACGTGATTCTAACATACATCGCACATATACTCGGCAAGCCTATAGTCCAGGTACCTTCTTTATAGTATGGAAATGCAGTGACGGGGTACTCTTAGGGCCATGATTCCCAGCCCCTCCCCACCTTCCAGCCTCTCCCAACCTTGCTGCAACTCCCCACCTTCCAGCCCCTCCCCACCTTCCAGCCTCTCCCAACCTTGCTGCAACTCCCCACCTTCCAGCCCCTCCCCACCTTCCAACCTCTCCCAACCTTGCTGCAACTCCCCACCTTCCAGCCCCTCAACACCTTCCAGCCTCTCCCAACCTTGCTGCAACTCCCTACCTTCCAGTCCCTCCCCACCTTCCAGCCTCTCCCAACCTTACTGCAACTCCCCACCTTCCAGTCCCTCCCCACCTTCCAGCCTCTCCCAACCTTACTGCAACTCCCCACCTTCCAGCCCCTCCCCACCTTCCAGCCTCTCCCAACCTTGCTGCAACTCCCCACTTTCCAGTCCCTCCTTACCTTCCAGCCTCTCCCAACCTTACTGCAACTCCCCACCTTTCAGTCCCTCCCCACCTTCCAGCCTCTCCCAACCTTGCTGCAACTCCCCAACTGCCTGACCCTCGAAACTTCGGCCTCTCCAAAACAGTGGGTGCTCAGGAGAAGCCAAAATGTCCCAAATTAATATAAAAATAAGTCCATGGCCCCAGTATCTCTCTTATGCCATGGGAATGTACTGGCAGCATACCATGGGAGAAATGATAAATGGTATGTAGTAATTATTTTAAAACAACTATTTTAATAAATTAACAAGTGCCAATTAGAATTAACGATTTTATTGATATAAATTTATTAAATAACTAAACACATGATGAATTACATTTGGTGATGATATGAGGCTTGATTCAATATTAGAGAAGCAATCAGATAACTGCAGCCTTTAACAATACCTGTTGTCTGAACTGCTGTAAGGAAGGTTGGGCCCCGTTGTCGCCCGAGGTGAGGAACTTGTCCAGCATTTCGCTACGTCGGTCTTTCCAGAGAGCCTGGTGCTGAAGAAACTGATCCCTGTGTTCTGATATTTTGGCGGCAGCCACCTGGAACCTTCCCAGTAGCGTCTCTTTTAGATCTATTATCTCCTCGTCCTTTTCTACGTCTGGCTATTATAAAGAAGCAAGCAAAAAATTATTATGCAATTTCTAAAGACCCCTTCTCAAAAAAAAAAAATCTAATTCTTTACGTTGTCATTGAGAAGTCCCTCTAAGCTCATAAAGGTTTTCCTCACTTGACAGTTCATGAATATATCCGGTAATTAATAAACCTCCCAGAAACTCTTTTTGCTGTATGTGACTGTTAGCTGAGGAAATTTAATAAATGTTGATTATTATAATATTCATAGACAACTACTAAACCTATTAGAGTCATACAATGTTTGGGGAATACGGAGTTTGATTTAAGGGAAGGAAACAAGGTACTTTCCTTGAAGAGGAATTGAGGATAATTTGTCTATTGTAATTTGTTTTAGATCAAATTTTTTTCTTTTTTTTTTTATGTAGATGGATGAAGAAGACACTAAAATATTTTTATAGATCTCTAAAGCAGAACGAAAGTAATTGTGTTTTGATATCTTGGAAGGTAACCTTTTAGTGATTGTTTATTTAAATCTGTTTCATCAGCTTTTCTTTTATATTTCACTCATAACATTAGAAGGCTTCATGCACTCAGCTTCAAATATTCAACACATGTGTGCTGTAAACAGAACAAGATTCTTGGCACAACTGGCATGTACAGGTGACCTGTGACAAAACTTGTGGAATCTGTGACGTACCATACGACGACTACGCTTTTATGTTTTATGTGCATCATACGTATCCAGGGTCCTGCATACCATCAATAAAAAGTTGTTGGCATGGTAGTTTATCATCTATCAAGGTGAGTACACCGTTCACGCACGGGGTAACTGCCAGTTTGTGCTAGAGGTTTGCCATCCAGGGAGAGAAGGAAGCCCCGGTGTGGGAAACTTGCGGCCAGGGCTTGTTTTGGAAATTCAGTAACTCACAAGCTTCAGACTGGTTAAAATCATACTAAAATTGTCTTTTGTATGGGAGTCTAAGAGTTGTAGCTTGAGGAAGTTCTCATACTTAGACTCTCTCTCTCTCTTGTCAAACCAACACGTATTATGGTATTTGTTAAACCGTCCATATATACTGTAAATACTTGTAAATAAGTTCGTTGGAGGGACTAAATGGTTATTTAAAAGCTAATATTTGGTGTATACACCATTCCGCATTCTCTTAATAGGTCAAGTGACCGCGCTTATGCTGGTAACTTCTACAGCCGAACTCAACAGACCAAAATAAAACTCATTCTTACCTTTTTGGAATTACTTCGATAACTTCTAAACCACTCTGCTGATTGGTTTCATATGTTCAAAAGAGTGCCTCCTAATCTGACGACGGCGGAAAATGAAATTCAAGTGTGTAGGTGAACATCTGTCAGTTTTATGTGTAGAATCATTCCCGTTAAACATCGTTAAATATATTGGAGCATTCCTCTTCTGAATAGCTTCAATATTTAACGGCTAATGCATTTTACAAACATGATAGTACCTATAGTTTTGTATGCAAGAAAATTTATTAATGTACTAAATTCGTTGGAATCCATGTGATACCTTTTCTGACCGTCTTCAAATTATCAGCCCTGGTGTGATTGTTGTCCAGGAACCGAAGTTCCTTCATGTTTTCGCTGAGCTGCACAAGTCCCAGTTCGTCATTTTTATTAAAATATAATGATACTGAATTTTCATTCAATAACTATAGAGTGACGCTCTGTCTCATCGGCTTCAAAACATTACTGCTGATGTAGTCTATAAGAAGGTTGATACTAAGTTTAGAATGTGAATGGACAAATTTAAAATTTTAACGAAAGTGTTAAAAAACTTGAAATCGTTTGATTCAGATCAATTACTGGAGAATGTTTTTTCTTATAGGCTTCAAACTTTAAAGATTGATGGGTTTTATTAAAAATAAAGCATGTTTTTTACTTTAAGTTATGTAAATTTTAAACTGTCAATTTGCTTAAATAAACTGGTTTTCAAACAATAGCTAGATTAGGTTAGGTTAGGTAAGGTTCGTCAGGAAACAGGACAAATGTTTCCTGACGCGGGTCTTAGTCAGATGATGACCCGCCGTTGGAGCTTTTGGTCATCTGACCGAGGCCTTCCGCTGGCTTACCGGTCCACCCCTTTAAAAATTATGGTCATTTATAACCAGTCTAATAGCTAGATAATGACCGTTCTGGGTCTTGATTCAAACACTTAATCGCTGGTGTATCTCAGTTGTAAATATATGTTTTTATTGAATTTGTGTCGTTTAGGAACCAGTTTGCCAATAACGAAGAAAAAAAATATAAAATTCTACTTATAAAACACAAAATTATTTTTTTCTTTAAGGATTGTAAAGAATTTTAAATAGAATATAAATGCAAAAGAAATAGAGAAATATTGAATACTCGCGTTTTTTCAAGAGTTTTTAATTTTCACGAACAGATCCGTAACAATGTTAGGCACTGTGCTCTAAGTTTCCAGTATTCTACAAATTTTCAATCCTGGAGCACAATAAACAGGTCCAGATTCGTGGAGCATTGTAACAAGGTGAAGTCTCGTGCAGCACTATAACAAGGTGAACATTCGTGAAGCACTATAATAAGGTGAAGGTTCGTGAAGCACTATAACAAGGTGAAGGTTCGTGAAGCACTATAACAAGGTGAAGGTTCGTGAAGCACTATAACAAGGTGAACATTCGTGAAGCACTATAATAAGGTGAAGGTTCGTGAAGCACTATAACAAGGTGAAGGTTCGTGAAGCACTGTAATAAGGTGAAGGTTCGTGCAGCACTATAACAAGGTGAAGGTTCGTGGAGCACTATAACAAGGTGAAGGTTCGTGGAGCACTATAAAAAGGTGAAGGTTCGTGCAGCACTATAACAAGGTGAAGGTTCGTGGAGCACTATAACAAGGTGAAGGTTCGTGAAGCACTATAACAAGGTGAAGGTTCGTGAAGCACTATAACAAGGTGAAGGTTCGTGGAGCACTATAACAAGGTGAAGGTTCGTGAAGCACTATAACAAGGTGAAGGTTCGTGCAGCACTATAACAAGGTGAAGGTTCGTGAAGCGCCATAACAAGGTGAAGGTTCGTGAAGCACTATAATAAGGTGAAGGTTTGTGAAGCACTATAACAAGGTGAAGGTTCGTGGAGCACTATAACAAGGTGAAGGTTCGTGCAGCACTATAATAAGGTGAAGGTTTGTGAAGCACTATAACAAGGTGAAGGTTCGTGGAGCACTATAACAAGGTGAAGGTTCGTGAAGCACTATAATAAGGTGAAGGTTTGTGAAGCACTATAACAAGGTGAAGGTTCGTGGAGCACTATAACAAGGTGAAGGTTCGTGAAGCACTATAATAAGGTGAAGGTTCATGGAGCACTATAACAAGGTGAAGGTTCGTGGAGCACTATAACAAGGTGAAGGTTCGTGAAGCACTATAATAAGGTGAAGGTTCGTGAAGCACTATAACAAGGTGAAGGTTCGTGGAGCACTATAACAAGGTGAAGGTTCGTGAAGCACTATAACAAGGTAAAGGTTCGTGGAGCACTATAACAAGGTGAAGGTTCGTGGAGCGCAATAACAAGGTGAAGTCTCGTGGAGCGCAATAACAAGGTGAAGGTTCGTGCAGCACTATAACAAGGTGAAGTCTCGTGGAATACCTTACAAATATAGTGGCCATTTGCTCAGTATTAAAGAGATTCTTCACGAAAGTTTTTTCTCTATAATGACTTGAGAAAACTCTCTTGACGGCCTTCATAATGTCAACAATGGTGTTTCCCACTTACAAGATGGTTGGAATTATTCATGGAATTTCTAGGTGCAACTTTGCCACTTTTAATCTTTAAATGGTATAGAATTATTTTGCATTAAATACTGTAACTGGAGAATGCCACATCAAGAATGGGGCCTTGATGCTGGTGAGGGGCTCTTGATCTTAGGAACTGGACTTACCCTTTCCTTTCTTGGATCGAATTTGAATGTCTCCCATTCCCCAGACGCTCTAGAACCCCTTAAGGTTTAGCCTTTCCACTGATTAAATGAAAACATTTCTGAATGGCTGATATATCTTATGAAATGCATGAAACGTTCGTTAGGTTTAGTCTTTATAGATGTTTTGTTTGTATTTTGTGCAGGACCTGTGGAATGCATCATCTGGTCGCCTTTAAACTTTTAGTGCCGAAACGTTTTCCTCAAAGCGAGCTTCTCCTTGATTTTAGATTATGAAGGTTTATAAGTGCCAGTTTTATTCAACAAATTGATTTCTGTGAAATAACAGAATATATCTCCTGGTCAGAAATGAGTCACAGTGTTTAATGTACGGGGTTATACTAGGTTTAAACTACATAACGTAAGTTTTATGTGTCCATAACACGCGTGTCCTCAAGACAATTGAAAAAAAAATTACATACACAAAGTCTAAAATTAAAATTGCATTCTTACTTATTTGCATATATAGATATTTATTTATTTATCTATTTATCTGCTGATCAATCAATTATCTAGAACAACTTGGATTGATTATGGCCTATGTAGGTTCTAGTTTGGCATTTTATGGAAGAAATTGGAAAAACTACTAATTATTTTAAGAACATTTCTGAACGCCACGACTAGCTTGCTTCAGTACTTCGTGGCTGATAATTAGATAATAGTACTTTTGAGCGATATTGGTCGCTCTGAGATAACAGTAGAATTCTTCAGTATGGCTTCAAGTGGAAGGTTTTAATTAGTTTTGAGTTGTATATGTCCTGAATTGTCATTGCTATTCAAGAGATTGGGATAGTTTCCATGTGGTGACTTGTGAATGCCTTTTCTGATTCCTTTCATTAGAAATTTATGCTACAGTTAGCATTATTGTCGAGGAGGTCCAAATTACTGTGATTATGCATTGTGGGATACATTTCTAGGATCGGACAGTGACCAAAATACATATAGTTGCAAGTTACGGGTGGCCAGGTCACTATATCATTAATTTTGAGTGACCAAGTCAAACGCACATTTACTTACCAGGTAGGTGTCCTGAACGTGTGTTGCGAGGCGCGGTACCAGGGTAGAGATGTGAAGGATCTCACTGACTAGTGACTCGGCCAGTGTTCGAAGCTCCTCTGGTGAGGGACGGATGTTCAGGTAGGTCTCCTGGAGCTCCAGTCGTGCTTCGAGCAGCGGGAACTGATTCACTCGGGATTCACAGTTATCCAGAAGATAGAAAAGGCTAGGAAGAGAGGAAATTACGAAAGTTGGAAGTAAGATACTTGAATGTCTCAGTTTCTAAGTCCACTTAAACACATGTGAAGTTTTTCTATGCATTTTTTCAGTATTATTATTATTATTATTGTTATTATTATTATTATTATTATTATTATTATTATTATTATTATTATTATTATTATTATTTTATTTTGCCTTTTTTATTCTCTTTTTTAATAAATCTGAAATACGGTTTTATTAAGAAAAATTCTAACCAAAATTTACCATATATTGGTCTATTAAATGTTTCGTGGAACGTAGTCAGCTGTTCACCAGGACAGCGTCAGGATCAATGTTCAAACACCAAGGCATCGTCCAGAATCTTGGCGCTATTGTTTAACAGTGTTTGTTTTTTCTTTACTTCATTATAAATGGAAAAAAAATATTTAAAAGACTCAGTAATGTATCTCAGTAAAGAATTTCTAAGTGCAGTTTACTAACAAATAAGTAAATATTAACATCTACCATCATAGACGGACATTGTGTTGTGATTCCATGAAAATAACATTTGAGCTGATAATTCATTATTCAGAGCAAGATTATCACAGCAGTCATCTCTATGTGTTTTTCTCCTCGATCATCACTACACATGCATATGGAAATAACAATAAATAAACGCGCGGTACTTGAGTTGACACCAATGTCTACCACACCAGCTGAACCATCAAGCTGGACAGTACCAGTCGTACACCAAACTACCAACTAATACAGAACTGTAATTATAAAAATAAATTTTGGTAAGTCTTTTCGGATTGGCGTAAGTTGTCATGACCATTAAAACATTCATATACGAATCTGTAAAGTACTAATTTTTTTCCGAGTCTACATATAAACTATTTAAGCCACAAGTATAAAAAGAAAACACGAGTATGATTCGTATGGCAACACAGCGGCTATCAAACAGCAGGTTGAAGGAGGATTGTTGGTGGTTGAAGGGCTGTTTGAGAGTAGTGGAGGGTTGTTTAAGAGTAGTGGAGGGTTGTTTGAGAGTAGTGGAGAGTTGTTTGAGAGTAGTGGAGGGTTGTATGAGAGTAGTGGAGGGTTGTTTGAGAGTAGTGGAGGGTTGTTTAAGAGAAGTGAGGATTGTTTGAGAGTAGTGGAGGGTTGTTTAAAAGTAGTGGAGGGTTGTGTGAGAGTAGTGGAGGGTTGTTTGAGAGTAGTGGAGGGTTGTTTAATAGTCGAGGGTTGTATGAGAGTAGTGGAGGGTTGTATGAGAGTAGTGGAGGGTTGTTTGAGAGAAGTGATGGTTGTTTGAGTGTAGTGGAGGGCTGTTTGAGAGTAGTTTGAGGGTCGTTTGAGAGTAGTGGAGGGATGTTTAAGAGTAGTGGAGGATTGTTTAAGAGTAGTGGAGGGCTGTTTAAGAGTAGTGGAGGGTTGTTTGAGAGAAGTGAGGGTTTGAGAGTAGTGGGGTTGTTTGAGTGTAGTGGAGGGTTGTTTGTGAGTAGTGGAGGGTTGTTTGAGAGTAGTGGAGAGTTGTTTAAGAGTAGTGGAGGGTTATTTAAGAGTAGTGGAGGGTTTGAGAGAAGTGGAGGGTTGTTTGAGAGTAGTGGGGAGGTTGTTTGACAGCAGCAGAAGGTTGTCTGAGAGTAGTAGGGGGTTGTCTAAGAGTAGTGGAGGGTTGTTTCAGAGTACTGGAGGGTTCTTTAAGAGAAGTGGAGGGTTCTTTGAGAGCACTGGAGGGTTGTTTAAGAGTACTGGAGGGTTGTTTTAGAGTAGTACGGGGTTGTTTCGGAGTAGTGAAGGGTTCTTTCAGAGTAGTGGAAGGATGCTTGAGAGTACTGGAGGGTTGTTTGAGAGTATTGGAGGATTGTCTGAGAGTAGTGGGCAGGGTTGTTTCAGAGTAGTGGGGGGTTGTTTCAGAGATGTGGAGGGTTGTTTCAGAGTACTGGAGGGTTGTTTGAGAGTACTGAAGGGTTGTTTGAGAGTAGTGGAGGATTGTCTGGGAGTACTGGAGGGTTTGAGAGTACTAGAGGGTTGTTTGAGAGCACTGGAGGGTTGTTTGAGAGTAGTGGGGGTTGTTTGAGAGTAGTGGAGGGTTGTTTCAGAGTAGTGGAGGGTTGTTTCAGAGTACTGGAGGGTTGTTTGAGAGTACAGAAGGGTTGTTTGAGAGTAGTGGAGGACTGTCTGAGAGTACTGGTTGTTTGAGAGTACTGAAGGATTGTCTGAGAGTATTGCAGGGTTGTTTGAGAGTAGTGGAAGGTTGTCTGAGAGTACTGGAGGGTTGTCTGAGAGTAGTGGAGGGTTGTTTGAGAGTAGTGGAGGGTTATCTGAGAGTAGCGGGGGGTTGTTTAAGAATACTGGAGGGTTGTTTGAGAGTAGTGGAGAGTTGTCTGAGAATGCTGGAGGGTTGTTTGAGAGTAGTGGAGGGTTGTCTGAGAATGCTGGAGGGTTGTTTGAGAGTAGTGGAGGGTTGTCTGAGAGTAGTAGAGAGTTGTTCGAGAGTAGTGGAGGATTGTTTGAAAGTAGTGGGGGGTTGTTTGAGAGTAGCGGAGGGTTGTTTTTGAGTAGTGGAGGGTTGTTTGAAAGAAGTGGAGGCTTGCTTGAGAGTGTTTGAGGGTTGTTTGAGAAAAGTGGAGGGTTGACTGAGAGTAGTGGAGTGTTGTTTGAGAGCAGTGGAAGATTGTCTGAGAGTAGTAGAGGGTTGTTTGAGAGTAGTGGAGGGTTGTTTGAGAATACTGGAGGGTTGTCTGAGAGTACTGGAGGGTTTGCGAGTACTGTAGGGTTGTTTGATAGTAGTGGAGGGTTGTCTGGGGTTGTTTGAGAGTAGTGGAGGGTTGTTTGAGAGTAGTGGAGGGTTGTTTGAAAGTAGTGGAGGCTTGTTTGAGAGTGTTGGAGGGTTGTTTGAGAGTAGTGGAGGGTTGTCTGAGAGTAGTAGAGAGTTGTTTGAGAGTAGTGGAGGGTTGTTTGAAAGCAGTGGGGGGTTGTTTGAGAGTAGTGGAGGGGTGTTTGACAGTACTGAAGGGTTGTCTGAGAGTACTAGAGGGTTGTTTGAGAGTAGTGAAGGGCTGTCTGAGAGTAGTAGAGAGTTGTTTGAGAGTAGTGGAGGGTTATTTGACAATAGTGGGGGGTTGTTTGATAGTAGTGGAGGGTTGTTTGAGAGTAGTGGAGGGTTGTTTGAAAGTAGTGGAGGCTTATTTGAGAGTGTTGGAGGGTTGTTTGAGAGTAGTGGAGGGTTGTCTGAGTGTAGAGAGTTGTCTGAGAGTAGTGGAAGGTTGTTTGAGAGTAGTGTAGGGTTGTTTGAGAGTAGTGGAGGGTTGTTTGAGAGTAGTGGAGGGTTATCTGAGAGTAGTAGGAGTAGTTTGAGAGTAGTGGAGGGTTGTTTGAGAGTAGTGGACGGTTGTTTGTGAGTAGTGGAGGGTTATCTGAGAGTAGTAAGGGGTTGTTTGAGAGTACTGGAGGGTTGTTTGAGAGTAGTGGAGGTTGTTTGAGGGTACTGGAGGGTTGTTTGAGAGTACTGAAGGGTTGTCTGAGAGTACTGGAGGGTTGTCTGAGAGTAGTGGAGGGTTGTCTGAGAGTAGTGGAGGGTTGTTTGAAAGTAGTGGGGGGTTGTTTGAGAGTAGTGGAGGGTTGTTTGAAAGTAGTGGAGGCTTGTTTGAGAGTGCTGGAGGGTTGTTTGAGAGTAGTGAAGGGTTGTCTGAGAGTAGTGGAGCATTGTTTGAGAGTAGTGGAGGATTGTCTAAGAGTAGTAGAGGGTTGTTTGAGAGTAGTGGAGGGTTGTTTGAAAGTAATGTAGGGTTGTTTTGTAAGTAGTGCAGGCTTGTTTGAGAGTGTTGGAGTTTTGTTCTCTCAGTAGTAGTAACCAGTTACCAGTCTCAGTAGTAGTAACCAGTTACCAGTCTCAGTAGTAGTAACCAGTTACCAGTAACCGTCCGTTGACTCAACGATCAACCGTCTCTGCCTGAGTCACGGTCTTTCATATTGTGCTGACCTCAGGAGTATTCAAAGCCCCCCTCACATAGGGTACTGCAGTCGGCTAGTCAGTATTACGAGTGTAGCCAAGGAGATAGGTACGGCTGGCAGGGGCTCCCTCCACATAACAGCAATTATAAGTAATAACAGCCTACGTGAGTATTTCTTCCCTAATCCATGTATCGAACTCCCACATGATAAATGGTGGCAGCGGTGGGAGCGTGGATTTACGTTTTTAAGGGTAATTCAAGGCGTTAGAAGGTTGGTTGTGAGTAGCGGCAGGGTCAAAGGTGAATCTCCAGCCAGTCGCCTACTCCCCTCACACCCTCCAGCCAGCCGTTTATACCTTCACTCACAACCTTCAGCCTGCAAGCCTGTTGCAGCCGTTTCAAGCTTCCTGGCTTAGTTCGTGTGCTAATTGCTTCAATCTCCGAGGGGTTGACCCGGATTTTGCAATTAAGCCAGTCAGTAAGCCAGACTGTGGAAGTGAACGCCAGTCAGCCTATCATCCAGCCTGTCTCCTGTCATCCAACTGCTCCTCCGTGCTTTGTGCATCGTTACCCGTCTTCCAGTCAGCCATTCTCGTGGGGTAAGCCAGTCAGCCAACCCAGCTTCTAACCCAGCTGAGAGAGAGAAGTAAGCCACACAGTAAGAAGTAAGCCAAGTTCCTCTGAAGTATTGTTTATATCGCTTTGTGCTCCCTGTTGGATGCTAAGAGTGGTTTTTACCATTCCTGTGGCATAGAGTGGGTTATTAAGTCACCTTCGTGGGTGAGTGGGGTGCGCGGCAGCCTCACCGTCCCCCCACCACTCTCTCCCACCACCCGGGGTGCGCGGCAGAGCCCCAGCGTCCACCCCCCACTCTCTCCACCACCACTCTCTCCCACCAGCCATCCACCCATCTACCTGTGGTTGTTTGCACCCTTGTACCGGGTCCTAGTACTGTTTTGGCTCACATAATTGGTCAAGAGATTGTAGCTGGCGCCAACGACAACCCAATTATGTGAGTTCTTCGAGAGCGCGCATTTCTTCCGACAACAGTGAATGTAGGAGGCGTCAGTATCACCGCGCGGGACACCCTACCCCCCCCCCCCGCCCTATCACCAGTACTCACCGCCCGTCTACTACTCCCGACTTCAGTGATAATTTTCTTGAGACATTTTTCTTGCATTTAAAGACATTTGCGTGTGTGAGACATTTATAGTAAAATTGCTTGTGTACTCTAAACCTTGTGTTTTCAGTTTTTCTTTGACTCGTTAATTTTTACAATATTTTTCAGTGTTTTTATTTATCTTATATTTTTTTATTCTGTGTTTTTCTTTATGCTACTCCTGTCTGTAGTAAGTATTATTGTGTAGTGTACCAGTCAGTCACTCTGTGTGAAGTGATTCATTTTTTTTTATTGTATTGTCATTGTATTTCATGTAGTGATATTTACCCCAGTATACCACATTTTCCATTTATTGCTATGTGTGTCTTTTTTTTTCGTATGTCAGCAGTGTCTCATTCCTCTAATTTTTTCGCAGACTGTGTACCATTATTTTTGCCAGCAAATTTTTGTCGTATCAGTCACAGCAAGATTTTGTTGTATCCACAGCAGGATTTTGTTGTAAGAATATATTTTAATGAAGTGTGCTCCGTCACTGTAAGTGTTATATTACCTGTTTTGTTCCTGTGTTTTATTTTCTTCATATTTTTGTAATTTCTTGAACAAATTCACTCTTGATGCAATTTCAATTACTTTTAACGCAAAGTGTTTTCCTTACTCTGGTTGAGTAAATTGTTTTGTCTAATTTACAATTCAGAGTTAAAGTGTTCAATCAGTTAATTTTTTTTTTTTGATCTTCATATTTTAATTCATTATTTTACCTGAGTTTTCCCAGTGACACTTTATTACTGCAGTGATTGTTTCTACACCTTATTTTGTTGCACTTGTTCTGAAGTGAATTATTTTGTTGAACTGTTCTGCAGTGAATTATTTTCTTTTATTGCTATTTTTATGATTTATATTTTAATTTTGTCTATGCATTCTTAGAAAATACTTAAAATTTCCCAGTTAACAATTTAATAATTTTATTTTACACTTTCACATTGATTTAAATAATTTAATTAATTAATTTTTTTATTAGCAAGAGTAAAGACAGCTCATTTTGAATTTAATTCAGTCTCCAGTAATATTTTTACTTGTATATTTCAATGTAAATTTTTTTTTCTTGGTCAATAGTCCTTTAAATTGAGTTTTCCTTCCTCTTGCAGTGTATCTTAGACATTAATTTTTTTATTATTTTTGCAAAATTAGTTGTATATCTTTTCATTTCAATTCTAGAATTTTATATCATTTTATTGTTCATTATTTTTGCCTTATTTGTTCTCGTGCTACTTTGCCATTATGTCTCACATACCGTCAAGTGGTACTTTAGTGAATGTCGACACTCAGACCTCTCAGGCTACTGCTGGTCCTGTCATCAGTCCTCACAGTTCCTTACCGACTGACAGACCGACCCAGACACCGAGATATTATAATTATACTCGTGATTCCGTTGATGCGTTACCTTTATTCAATGGCCATGTACATAGTCTTGAAGCATGGTTTGCAGCCATTCGTTCTCGTGCTAGTGCCCTAGGTGAAGGTCCTCCTTCAGAGGAAAGCCTTATCAGAATTGCTAAAGAAGCTCTTTATCGATCTCCTGCTGCTGTTCACGTTGTTGATCTCCTTGATATGCGAGACTTCAGGAATCTTACTAAGTGGTCACAATATGAGGAACTGATTCGTTCTTTCCTTGTCCCAGTAAAAACAGCTGATCCATATGTCGTTCTTAGGGAACTAGTGAATGCTACACCCATGAGTACTGAATCGTTGAGTGCATTTGCTGTTAGATTAGACAAACTTTTATCATCATTTATCAATGCTGTCCAATCATCATCTTTTCTCCCTGAAGAGGCTAAACCATTTACAGAATCAATTGCTAAAATAGCAGCTTTTGGAGCAATTAAAGAACTAATGCCACCTGCTTCTGTGTGTGCTTATGAGGCTGATCCTCCAACTGTAACGATGGAACCACTTGCAGCCTTAAATCATGTACGTTCCTTGTGCCCCCAGGGTACTTTCCCTTGTATTAAAAGTAATGTCACACATATGCCTCAGTCTGCACCACCTCTTGTTTGCGCCACAGAGACAAATCGTGGTCGTCAACCATCTCAGAGATCATCAAGAACCAGTGTACAGAGTCGTTATACACCTCGTAGTAGTCATAGTACATTCAGTAACCATAGTCGGCGGAATTGTTACAACTGTGGTTTCCGTGGCCATATTGCAATTAATTGTCCTGATAGTTACCCTAAGAGACGTCGTACTGATGATGAGTACTCAGATCTTCCCTACTGTACTTATCATAGAATACATGGACATGACACATCTGAGTGTAATGCTCTCTATAACCTTCAGTACTCTAGATCTTTCCGTGGTCGTTCCAACCGCAGAACCCGTCGAGGAAACAGATCTCGTGGTTTTCAAAATAATCAGAACCAGGCTCATTCTTTCAATTCTCAACCTAACCAGAACCAGGCTCGTTCTTCCAATTCGGGGGAATTCGAGCGCCCCAGTCAAACCGCCCCATGGTGACAGTAGGTGATAATGAGTACACCATCCCCGTTCACAACTCCTTTGAAGCCTTAAGCAGTCTCGAGCATGCCAACCCTGCTGATGATGTTGCTTCACATGTCTCTGACATAGATGATTTTGGGGATGGAGTAGAACAAGTCTTTTCTGATGATAATCCACCTTTTTGTTTGCACATAACTTCCAATGCAACAATAGGCCCTATAGTGCAAGCATCTGTTTATAATGCGCCCGTTCAATTGTTCATGGACTCTGGTGCGCAAATCAATATTATTAGGTCTAGTTTGTTTAAGGATAAGAAGTTACGACATGTCCTTCTCGTAGAACCGACTCCTGTGTCCTCCCTTAGTGGAGTATCTGGTTCTCACCTGCGTGTCCGAGGTCGGACTTCCCTAACCTTTTCTATCCAAGGTAGAGACTTCACTGTTTCCTTCTTTGTTGTCGACCAGATTACTTTCCCTGGTGACCTTCTACTGGGATTTGCTTCCATGCGAGACTTACGCATTGTGCTCGACCCTTATCGATGGCATGCACAAATTGACGACTTGATCGTTCCATTCTGGGGTTACCAGCTTGGATCCGAAATCTGTTATACTGCTGCAGAGTATGATGTACGGATTAAGTCCTTACAAGCTAATGCATTCTCCAGTAGCGTACCCAAGCGGTCAGGCACTGGTAATTCTGTCACTCCCATCAGTGTTCCACCTATACCTTCAGAATTGCAGGATAGTCCGATGCCTCAAGTGTCCGAGGACGCTCAGATTGCCTTGAGTGCTCAACCTATTCCTGCAATGCCTGCTAGTTCGAGTAGTAGTTTCTCCACAGGGGACGCCTTGTCGGAAAACAATTACTTGCAACTAGTAATGCCATCTCTTGTTGATGTCACATGCCGTCTGCAGAAAGACGTTTCTGTTGCGGCTAGTGCTCTCACTAGAGTGTCTGTTGTTGTTCCTAGTGTTCCAGATGGTGATAACGTCCTAGTTGACAGTGATTCCTGCAAAGTAAAAGGTCTATTTGTTGAACCATCCTTACATGTTGTAAGAGATAGTAAGATCCATTTCTACCTGGCCAACACTTCTGGTCACAGTGTTCGCCTTAGAGCAAATACCAATCTTGTTGACCTTGTTCACTATCCTTACCCTGTTCAGGTAGAGGATGAGTTGTCACCTGACCAGTGGGTCGGTGCTATTTCTGCCGGGGAGACCTCATCCACTTCACTGGATCAATCTGTTCCACCAGTAGAGGAGAAAGACTTAGCTCCCACTGACTTCCCAGATGAAGTCAAGCGTTTGTTGACTCTGTTGAACAAACGTCGTAAAGCCATTGCTTTACCAGGTGAGAAGATGGGTATAACGAACTTATTGTCCCATCGTATTCCACTTGAACCTGGTACTAGACCTATCTATATACCTGTGTACAGAATGCCTCATTCACAAGTTGCTGTCGCAGAAGAATTGATCAATCAAATGCTTGATGATGGAGTTATTGCACCTAGCAATTCACCTTGGAATGCACCCTTGATACTAGTACCTAAGAAGGATGGTACTTGGCGTCCAGTAATTGACTTTAGGAAGTTAAACGCAAAAACCATTCCAGATCGCTTTCCACTCCCTGTACTGGGTGATCTTTTACGTAATATTGGAGATAACAAAGTCTTTTCAACCCTAGATTTGTTACAAGGGTTTTGGCAAGTCCCTCTTCACGAGGACAGCCAAGAGCTAACTGCATTCTCCACTCCTACAGGTCATTATCACTTCCTCCGTATGGCATTTGGATTACGATCTTCCCCTATCACGTTCTCAAGGCTCATGACTAATATCTTTAGAGGTCTCATAGGTAATGCACTTATGGTGTACTTAGATGACGTAATCGTCATGTCTAAAGACGTGGATACACACTTGAAAAGACTGGATGTAGTACTTGGTAAGCTTGAAGAAGCCAATTTAAAGATCAAACTGTCAAAATGTCAATTTTTCAGATCAGAAATTAAGTTTCTTGGTCACGTAGTCACTCCTAGAGGGGTTACGACTGACCAAAGTAAAGTAACTGCAGTACTAAATTTTCCAACTCCCAAAACTGCTGATGCCGTAAGATCCTTTGTGGGCTTAGCAGGTTTTTATAGATCTTTCATTGCCAATTTTTCTTCCATAGCTGCTCCTCTAACTGAGTTGCTTAAGAAAGATGCTCCTTTTGTTTGGACCTTCCGTCAAGAAAGAGCATTCCAAACTCTAAAAGAAAAGCTAACTTCTGCTCCAATTTTGAAATTTCCAGATTTTTCTAAGCCTTTCTATCTGACAACTGATGCTAGTTCAATTGGCATAGGTGCCGTACTAGCTCAGAAGACCGATGGCAAGTACAACGCAGTTGCATTTGCTAGCCGAGTCCTTACGAAGGCTGAACGTAATTATACAGTAACTGAGCAAGAAGCTTTAGCAATAGTATGGTCTTTAAAGCACTTCCGAGACATTATTTATCAGTACTCTGTTCATGTCTTGACAGATCATGCTCCACTGATACCCTTATTCCAGAACAAACAACCTACTGGAAGGTTAGCTAGATGGACCTTGACTATCCAAGAGTTCAATCCCACCTTTGAGCATTTACCTGGCAAGTCAAATGTAGTCGCAGATGCCTTGTCGCGACATGTTAGTATAGTAACTGCAGACCCTCCATTTAGTGCTGAAGATGTAAAGAATGCTCAACGAACAGATCCCATGTGGTCTGGTGTGATTCGATTCCTGCTCCAGGAAGATCTTATTCTGACTGTGAAGCCACCAGCACCCATTAGTGACTTTCTCATGAACCAAGAATTACTGTATCGAACAGCAGAGTTGGGTACTCCTAGCAGAAGAGTATACCAGTTAGTAATTCCACAGTCACTAGTGAATGTAGCCTTACAGCTAGTTCACGATGTACCAGGTGTTGCACACCCTGGTATGGATCGTTCAGTAAAACAAGCCAGATTGAAATACTTTTGGCCTCGTATGGCAACTGATATTTCTGAGTATGTTAGGAAATGTAGTGTCTGCATGCAACATAAAGGCAATGCTAATGGTCCTAATCCAATCCAAGTGTATCCAACTACTAGCGAACCTTGGGAAAGAGTTGCGCTAGATTTGTTAACTAATTTCCGATGTTCCCTCCAAGGTAACAAACATCTGTGTGTTATGGTAGACCATTTCACCAGATATTGTGAGTTAGTTCCTATTGCAGATAAGACTGCCGAGACAGTAGCTAAAGCGTTTAAAGAACGCATTATCTGCAGGCATACCACCCCTAAGTCCCTAGTAACAGATAATGGTGGTGAATTCTGTAATGAAATTCTTGAAAATTTGTGTACCTTGTACAAGATCTCTAAATCCACCATTGTTCCTCATCATCCTGCCAGCAATGGGTTAGCGGAACGAACCAATAAGAAAGTACTTGATGTCTTGAGAGCCACTATCAATCCCAACAGTGAAACTTGGGATGAAGTTATACCTGATGTGCAGTGTGCTATAAATTCTGCTTACAATGTTTCTATAGGTGACACTCCACATTATGCATTGTATGGTGTAGATAAACGTTTGCCTTATGAGTTGTTATATTCTAATCCGAAACCAAGTTACAACCCTGATGATTTCGTAGCAACTCGTACCAGCTTAGCTCAAAGTGTTTTTAGAAGAATCCGTGAAACACTTCATAAATCAACAGCAGAATTTACAAGAGTCGCAAACACTCGATCAAAGCCATCCAAAATCAAAGTAGGTTCGAGAGTTATGCTGATTAACTTTAACAAAACGTCAGCAATGCCAAAGCTTGATCAAAAGTTTGTTGGTCCTTATCGAGTAGTTGAACATATCACTGGTAATAAGTGTAAGGTTAGAGAGATTAGTACTGGTCAGTATAAAGAATCGCATTTGGATCATATGAAGTTAGTATGTGACGATAATGATGTTCCAACCCAGACTAATGTGACAGACTCTGACAATCCTCCTGATCCTGTACTCTCTTCCTCTGATACTCAGTCAGACGATCAACCTGAATGTCGTTATTCCCTACGTACACGACAGGTATTGAGAAATCCTCAAGTATCATTTGTAACTTCCAATTCAGATTTGCCTCAAATACAGCATGAGTTAGCCAATGCTACAGAGTTTGATCCTCCCAGAGATGACACCCATTCTTCATATGCCAATCTTACCCTAGCAGAGTTGGGGTTAAATGTAAATAACCTGTATAGATGAATAATTACAGTATCAACTTATCAGTATTCAAGAATTTTTTTTTTGTGTTCATGTTCTCTCCGCATTCTGAGAGTTAACAGTCTAGATTTGCGTGCACCGAATCTGCCTTTCTGTTAAACACTCTTTCTTTGTATATATTCCTTCCTCAGAATCCGTAGATCACACGAATACAGATCGATCGATCAAAAATTTTTTTTTTTATCACTTGTAATCTCAACATTGAGTTCGTTGTTCATTTGTTGAGTTTTAAGTTGTACTATAGTATACCTTGTATTGCATTACAGTTTCAGTTACGTAAGCTTTCATCCCATTGTTCTAATTATGTATATATAATGTTTACTGTTGTGTACTTTGATATTGTATAGAATCAGCCCAAGCCGTACCTGCCATCTCTAGTTTGTATTAGTTGTATGTCGGGACGACATACGTTAGCGTCGCCGAGCTCTCAGTAGTAGTAACCAGTTACCAGTCTCAGTAGTAGTAACCAGTTACCAGTCTCAGTAGTAGTAACCAGTTACCAGTAACCGTCCGTTGACTCAACGATCAACCGTCTCTGCCTGAGTCACGGTCTTTCATATTGTGCTGACCTCAGGAGTATTCAAAGCCCCCCTCACATAGGGTACTGCAGTCGGCTAGTCAGTATTACGAGTGTAGCCAAGGAGATAGGTACGGCTGGCAGGGGCTCCCTCCACATAACAGCAATTATAAGTAATAACAGCCTACGTGAGTATTTCTTCCCTAATCCATGTATCGAACTCCCACATGATAGTTCGAGGGTACTGGAGGGTTGTTTGAGAGTACTGGAGGGTTATCTGAGAGTACTGGAGGGTTGTCTGAGAGTACTGGAGAATTGTCTGAGAGTACTGGAGGGTTGTTTGAGAGTACTGAAGGGTTGTTTGACAGTAGTGGAGGGTTGTCTGAGAGTAGTAGAGGGTTGTTTGAGAGTAGTGGGGGGTTGTTTCAGAGTAATGGAGGGTTGTTTCAGAGTAGTGGAGGGTTTGAGAGTAGTGGAGGGTTGTTTGAGAGTAGTGGAGGATTATCTGAGAGTAGTGGGGGTAGTTTGAGAGTAGTGGAGGGCTCTTTGAGAGTAGTGGAGGGTTGTTTGAGAGTAGTGGAGGGTTATCTGAGACTAGTGGGGGGGTTGTTTGAGAGTACTGGAGGGTTGTTTGAGAGTAGTGGAGGGGTGTTTAAGGGTACTGGAGGGTTGTTTGAGATACTGGAGGGTTGTCTGAGAGTACTAGAGGGTTGTTTGAGAGTAGTGGAGGGTTGTCTGAGATTAGTAGAGAGTTGTTTGAAAGTAGTGGAGGGTTGTTTCAAAGCAGTGGGGTTTTTTTTGAGAGTAGTGGAGGGTTGTTTGAGAGTAGAGGAGGGTCGTCTGAAAGTAGTGGAGGGTTGTCTGAGAGTAGTAGAGAGTTGTTTGAGAGTGGTGGAGGGTTGTTTGAAAGCAGTGGGGGGTTGTTTGAGAGTAGTGGAGGGGTGTTTGACAGTACTGAAGGGTTGTCTGAGAGTACTAGAGGGTTGTTTGAGAGTAGTGAAGGGCTGTCTGAGAGTAGTAGAGAGTTGTTTGAGAGTAGTGGAGGGTTGTTTGACAGTAGTGGGGGGGTTGTTTGATAGTAGTGGAGGGTTGTTTGAGAGTAGTGGAGGGTTGTTTGAAAGTAGTGGAGGCTTATTTGAGTGTTGGAGGGTTGTTTGAGAGTAGTGGAGGGTTGTCTGAGTGTAGAGAGTTGTCTGAGTGTAGAGAGTTGTCTGAGAGTAGTGGAAGGTTGTTTGAGAGTAGTGAAGAGTTGCTTGAAAGTAATGGAGGGTTGTTTGAGAGTAGTGTAGGGTTGTTTGAGAGTAGTGGAGGGTTATCTGAGAGTAGTAGGAGTAGTTTGAGAGTAGTGGAGAGTTGTTTGAGAGTAGTGGACGGTTGTTTGTGAGTAGTGGAGGGTTATCTGAGAGTAGTAAGGGGTTGTTTGAGAGTACTGGAGGGTTGTTTGAGAGTAGTGGAGGTTGTTTGAGGGTACTGGAGGGTTGTTTGGAGTACTGAAGGGTTGTCTGAGAGTACTGGAGGGTTGTTTGAGAGTAGTGGAGGGTTGTCTGAGAGTAGTAGAGTGTTGTCTGAGAGTAGTGGAGGGTTGTTTGAAAGTAGTGGGGGGTTGTTTGAGAGTAGTGGAGGGTTGTTTGAGAGTAGTGGAGGGTTGTTTGAAAGTAGTGGAGGGTTGTTTGAGAGTGTTGGAGGGTTGCTTGAGAGTAGTGGAGGGTTGTCTGAGAGTAGTGGAGCGTTGTTTGAGAGTAGTGGAGGATTGTCTGAGAGTAGTAGAGGGTTGTTTGAGAGTAGTGGAGGGTTGTTTGAAAGTAATGTAGGGTTGTTTTGTAAGTAGTGCAGGCTTGTTTGAGAGTGTTGGAGGGTTGTTCGAGGGTACTGGAGGGTTGTTTGAGAGTACTGGAGGGTTATCTGAGAGTATTGGATGGTTGTCTGAGAGTACTGGAGAATTATCTGAGAGTACTGGAGGGTTGTTTGAGAGTACTGAAGGGTTGTTTGACAGTAGTGGAGGGTTGTCTGAGAGTAGTAGAGGGTTGTTTGAGAGTAGTGGGGGGTTGTTTCAGAGTAATGGAGGGTTGTTTCAGAGTAGAGGAGGGTTTGAGAGTAGTGGAGGGTTGTTTGAGAGTAGTGGAGGGTTGTTTAAGAGTAGTGGAGGGTTGTTTGAGAGAAGTGGAGGGTTATCTGAGACTAGTGGGGGGTTGTTTGAGAGTACTGGAGGGTTGTTTGAGAGTAGTGGATGGTTGTTTGAAAGTAGTGGAGGGTTGTTTGAGAGTGTTGGAGGGTTGCTTGAGAGTAGTGGAGGGTTGTCTGAGAGTAGTGGAGCGTTGTTTGAGAGTAGTGGAGGATTGTCTGAGAGTAGTAGAGGGTTGTTTGAGAGTAGTGGAGGGTTGTTTGAAAGTAATGTAGGGTTGTTTTGTAAGTAGTGCAGGCTTGTTTGAGAGTGTTGGAGGGTTGTTCGAGGGTACTGGAGGGTTGTTTGAGAGTACTGGAGGGTTATCTGAGAGTATTGGATGGTTGTCTGAGAGTACTGGAGAATTATCTGAGAGTACTGGAGGGTTGTTTGAGAGTACTGAAGGGTTGTTTGACAGTAGTGGAGGGTTGTCTGAGAGTAGTAGAGGGTTGTTTGAGAGTAGTGGGGGGTTGTTTCAGAGTAATGGAGGGTTGTTTCAGAGTAGAGGAGGGTTTGAGAGTAGTGGAGGGTTGTTTGAGAGTAGTGGAGGGTTGATTAAGAGTAGTGGAGGGTTGTTTGAGAGAAGTGGAGGGTTATCTGAGACTAGTGGGGGGTTGTTTGAGAGTACTGGAGGGTTGTTTGAGAGTAGTGGAGGGGTGTTTGAGGGTACTGGAGGGTTGTTTGAGAGTAGTGGAGGGTTGTCTGAGATTAGTAGAGAGTTGTTTGAGAGTAGTGGAGGGTTGTTTCAAAGCAGTGGGGGGTTGTTTGAGAGTAGTGGAGGGTTGTTTGAGAGGAGTGGAGGGTCGTTTGAAAGTAGTGGAGGGTTGTCTGAGTGTGGAGAGTTGTCTGAGAGTAGTGGAAGGTTGTTTGAGAGTAGTGAAGAGTTGTTTGATGGTCTGGAGGGTTGTTTGAGAGTACTGGAGGTTTGCCTAAGAGCACTGGAGGGTTGTTTGAGAGTAGTGGAGTGTTGTCTGAGAGTAGTAGAGAATTGTTTGAGAGTAGTGGAGGGTTGTTTGAAAGTAGTGGGGGTTGTTTGAGAGTAGTGGAGGGTTGTTTGAGAGTAGTGGAGGGTTGTTTGAGAGTAGTGGAGGGTTGTTTGAAAGTAATGGAGGCTTGTTTGAGAGTGTTGGAGGGTTGTTTGAGAGTAGTGGAGGGTTGTCTGAGAGTAGTGGAGGGTTGTCTGAGAGTAGTGGAGTGTTGTTTGAGAGTAGCGGAGGATTGTCTGAGAGTAGTAGAGGGTTGTTTGAGAGTAGTGGAGGGTTGTTTGAAAGGAATGTTGGGTTGTTTTGTAAGTAGTGGAGGCTTGTTTGAGAGTGTTGGAGGGTTGTTTGAGGGTTCTGGAGGGTTGTCTGATAGTACTGGAGGGTTGTCTGAGAGTACTGGAGAATTGTCTGAGAGTAGTGGAGGGTTGTCTGAGATTAATAGCATTGTGCCCTCTGTAGCATTGTTTGTTCCTTCTGTAGCATTGTGTGTGCCTTTTGTAGCATTGTGTCATCTGTAGCATTGTATGTGCCTTCTGTAACATTGTTTTAGCCTTCTGTAGCATTGTTTGTGCCCCTTGTAGCATTGTTTGTGACATCTGTAGCATAAGGCACATACAATGTGCCTTCTGCAGCATTGTATGTGCCTTATGTAGCGTTGTTTTTGCCTTGTGTAGCATTGTATGTGCCTTCTGTGGCATTGTTTGTGCCTTCGGTAGCATTGTGCTTTCTGTAGCATTGTGCCTTCTGTAGCATTGTTTGTGCCTTCTGTAACATTATTTGTGCTTTCTGTAGCATTGTTTGTGCCTTCTGTAGCATTGTTTTGTGCTTTCTGCAGCATTGTTTGTGCTTTCTGTAACTTTGTTTGTGCCTTCTGTAGCATCGTGCCTTCTGTAGCATTATTTGTGATTTCTGCAGCATTGTTTGTGCCTTATGTAGTATTGTTTTGTGCTTTCTGCAGCATTGTTTGTGCTTTCTGTATCATTATGCCTTCTGTAACATTGATTGTACCTTCTGTAGCATTGTTTGTGCCTTCTGTAACATTGTTTGTACTTTCTGTAGCATTGTTTTGCCTTCTGTAGCATTGCATGTGCCTTCTGTAGCATTGTTTGTGCCTTCTGTATCATTGTGCCTTCTGTAGCATTGTTTGTGCCTTCTGTAACATTGATTGCCCCTTCTGTAGCATTGTTTGTGCCTTCTGTAACATTGACTGCCCCTTCTGTAGCATTGTTTGTGCCTTCTGTAACATTGTTTGTACTTTCTGTAGCATTTTTTTTGCCTTCTGTAGCATTGCATGTGCCTTCTGTAGCCTTGTTTGTGCCTTCTGTATCATTGTACCTTCTGTAGCATTGTTTGTGCTTTCTGCAGCATTGTTTGTGCTTTCTGTAGCTTTGTTTGTGCCTTCTGTAGCATTATGCCTTCTGTAGCATTGTTTGTGCCTTCTGTAACATTGATTGCCCCTTCTGTAGCATTGTTTGTGCCTTCTGTAACATTGATTGCCCCTTCTGTAGCATTGTTTGTGCCTTCTGTAACATTGTGCTTTCTGTAGCATTGTTTTGCCTTCTGTAACATTGATTGTACCTTCTGTATCATTGTGCCTTCTGTAGCATTGCATGTGCCTTCTGTAGCATTGTTTTTGCCTTCTGTATCATTGTGCCTTCTGTAGCATTATTTGTGCCTTCTGTAGCATTGTTTGTGCCTTTTGTAGCATTGTTTGCTCCTTCTGTGGGATTGTTTGTGCCTTCTGAAGCATTGTTTGTGCCTTTTGTTGCATTGTTTGTGCCTTCTGTGGAATTGTTTGTGGTTTCTGTAGCATTGTTTGTGCCTTTTGTAACAATGTTTGTGTCTTTTGATAATTTTTCATGCCTACTGAAGAATTATTTGCGCCGCTGGAAGGATTTTTTATGCCTGCTGGAGAGTTGTTTGTGTCTGAGTTAAGATTGCTTTTAGCTGCTAGTGGATGGGTTATGGATGGTAGATAACTGTACCTGCTACAGGGTTGTGTATGTCTGCTGGAGAGAGATTGTGTCTGCTCGAAGTATGCTCTTACCTGCTCTAGGTTGTTTGTGACTAATGGATAGTTGTCCGTGGCTGGTAGACAGTTCTTTGTTCCTGCTTAAGAGGGTCTGTGC
The DNA here is from genome assembly GCF_038502225.1 of Cherax quadricarinatus. Taxonomy (NCBI): domain Eukaryota; kingdom Metazoa; phylum Arthropoda; class Malacostraca; order Decapoda; family Parastacidae; genus Cherax; species Cherax quadricarinatus. The sequence continues at coordinate 2,193,476 of NC_091318.1, forward strand.
CTGCTGGTGGGTTGACCGTCCCTGCTGATGGGATGCATGTGCCTCTGCCTGCTGGAGTGTTGCATATGCCCGCTGGAAGGTTGCCTCTGCCTGCTGAAGGGTTGCCTGTGCCTGCTGGAGGGTTACCTGTGCCTCCTGGAGTGTTCCATGTGCCTGCTGGAGGGTTGCCTCTGCCTGATGGAGGATTGCCTATGCCTATTGAGGAGTTGCCTGTGCCTGCTGGAGGGTTGCCTGTGCCTGCTGGAGGGTTGCCTGTGCCTGCTGGAGAGTTGCCTGTGCCTGCTGGAGGGTTCCCTGTGTCTGCTGGAGGGTTGCCTATGCCTGCTGGAGGTTTGTCTGTGCCCGCTGGAGTTGCCAGTGCCTGCTGGAGGCTTGCCTATGCCTGCTGAAGTGTTGCTGTGCCTGTTGGAGTTTTGGCTGTACCTGCTGGAGGGTTGCCTCTGCCTGATGGAGGATTGCCTATGCCTATTGAGGAGTTGCCTGTGCCTGCTGGAGGGTTGCCTGTGCCTGCTGGAGGGTTCCCTGTACCTGATGAGTGGTTGCCTGTGCCTGGTGGAGGGTTACCTGTGCCTGCTAGGAGGTTGCCAGTGCCTGGTGGAGGGTTGCCTGTGCCTGCTGAAGTGTTGCCTGTGCCTGTTGGAGTTTTGGCTGTGCCTGCTGGAAGGTTGCCTCTGCCTGGTGGAGGGTTACCTGTGCCTGCTAGGAGGTTGCCAGTGCCTGGTGGAGGGTTGCCTGTGTATGCTGGAGGATGCCTGTGCCTGTTGGAGGGTTTCCTGTGCCTGCTGTAGGATTGCCTATTCCTGCTGGAGGGTTGCCTGTGCCTGATGGAGGGTTCCCTGTGTCTGCTGGAGGGTTGCCTATGCCTGCTGGAGGGTTGTCTGTGCCCGCTGGGGTTGCCAGTGCCTGCTGGAGGCTTGCCTGTGCCTGCTGAAGTGTTGCCTGTGCCTGTTGGAGTTTTGGCTGTGCCTGCTGGAAGGTTGCCTCTGCCTGATGGAGGATTGCCTATGCCTATAGAGGAGTTACCTGTGCCTGCTGGAGGGTTGCCTGTGCCTGCTGGAGGGTTCCCTGTACCTGATGAGTGGTTGCCAGTGCCTGCTGGAGTGTTGTCTGTGATTGCTGAAGCGTTTGCTGTGCCTGTTGGAGTGTTGGCTGTGCCTGCTGAAGTGTTGCCTGTGCCTGCTGGAGTGTTGCCTGTGCCTCCTGGAGGGTTGCCTGTACATGCTGGGAAGTTGCCTGTACCTGGTGGAGTGTTGCCTGTGCCTGGTGGAGGGTTGCCTGTGCCTGCTGGAGTGTTGCAAGTGCCTGCTGGAAGGTTGCATGTGCCTGCTGAAATTTTGCCTGCGCCTGCTGGAGGGTTGCCTGTACACGCTGGGAAGTTGCCTGTACCTGGTGGAAAGTGTTGCCTCTCCCTACTAGAAAGTTGCCTCTACCTGCTGGAAAGGTTGCCTGTACCTGCTGGAAAGTTGCCTGTACCTGCTGGAATGTTATCTGTGCTTGCTGGATAAGTGCCTGTGCTTATTCAATGAACGCCTGTACCTGCTGGAGTTTTGCCTGTGTCTGCTGCAGTGTTGCTTTTGCCTGCTGGAGGGTTGCCTGTGTCTACTGGAGGGTTGCCTGTGCCTGCTGGAGTGTTGCCTGTACCTGCTGGAGTTTTGTCTCTGTCTGCTGGAGTTCTGCCTGCGTCTGCTGTAGGGTCACCTGTGCTTGCTGGCGAGTTGCTTGTAACTGCTGGAGTGTTGCCTGTGCCTGCTAGAGGGTTGCCTGTGCCTGCTGGTGGGTTGCTTGTGCCTGATTGCAGGCACAAGCAACCCACCAGCACCAAACCTCCAGCAACCCTCCAGCATGCGCCTGCTGGAGTGTTGTTTTAGCTTGCTGAAGAGTTTGTGTTTTCTGGAGGATCGTTTGCAAGTGCTGGAAGTTGTGTGTGCTTACTGGTAGGTTGTTTGATCCTGCTAGATAACTGTTTGATCCTGCTAGATAACTGTTTGTTCCTGCTAGATAACTGTTTGTTCCTGCTAGATAACTGTTTGTTCCTGCTAGATAACTGTTTGTTTCTGCTAGATAACTGTTTGTTCCTGCTAGATAACTGTTTGTTCCTGCTAGATAACTGTTTGTTCCTGCTAGATAACTGTTTGATCCTGCTAGACAACTGTTTGTTCCTGCTAGAGCTGACTGTGCTTTGCATGGTATGGTAGCAGTAATGGTAAACAATACCGTCAAGATGACAAACAAGACATTTTTTTAACCCATTATTCATCTTGTCATTATTGTTTACCATTACTGCTATTCTACCTGTCTGACACATTAACACCATGCAATTTTAGTACTGAAGATACCGTCTTCAAATTGATTGCTAACTTCTGGCCCTATTCTTGGGAATGTCATACTTTCACTAGTGGGTCCACCCACGGTGACTATGTTCTGTTGTTGCACTTTAGTCTCACTCCTATGTAATTGAGCAACTACCTGCCTATGTGGTGGTGAACACCTCCGTCTAGGCCGAGGAACTGATTAAGTCTTCCACTGTCTCCAGTTTCAACACCTTAAAATAGCCTCTGCAGTGAATTGCTAAAGCCACTGGAGAGCGAAACATTTTCATAATAAAATATACTCAGGTGGTACGAATGTTTGTTATTCATCACCTGTTGGAAGATGTTTATGCTTGTTGGACTGCTGCTTGCATCTGCTGAAGAGTTGTTTCTTCCTGCCTGAGTGATGCTATTGGATACTGGAGAGTGTTTATTCCTGCCTGAGTGATGCTATTGGATACTGGAGAGGGCTTCTTCCTTATGAAGAATCGTTTGAGTCTGCTGAAGGGATTCTAAAAGGTGAGGATTCTTTGTACCTGATGTCTATCAGAGGGATGATTATAGCCAGGGAAGGAATGTTGTTGCTGTTGGAGGCTGTTTATGCATACCTGCAGAATTACTAGTGCCTAGTGAAAAGATTTTTGTTCCTTCTGAAGGATTATTTGTTCATGCTAATGGGTTAGTGAGTATGATGATGGCTGTTTGTGGATAGTGAAGAGTTGTTTGTACCTTTTGGAGGGCTATCTATGTCTGCTGGAGGGTTGCTTGTACCTGCTAGAGGACCATTTTCCTAATAGAAGGATGTTTATGAATGTTGTGGAGTTGTTCGAAGATGGTGGATGATTATTTGTTTGTGCCTCATGAAAGGCTGTCTGTGGATGCCGGAGGGTTGTTTGCGCATGGCAATGGGTTCTTTGTAGATGAATGGTTCAGAGAACCGACATGTTGATAAATTAGACACATGTGCAACTCTTGGGTATCTTTATTGAGGAAACGTTTCGCCACACAGTGGCTTCATCAGTCCATACAAAGGAGAATCTTGAAGAACAGGAGGAGAATGAGGTAATCAGTCCCTCAACCTTGAGTCGATGTGGTCAGTCCATCAATCTTGAATAGATTCAAGATTGATGGACTGACCACATCGACTCAAGGTTGAGGGACTGATTACCTCATTCTTTTCCTGTTCTACACGATTCTCCTGTGTATGGACTGATGAAGCCACTGTTTGGCGAAACGTTTCCTCAATAAAGATACCCAAGTGTTGCACATGTGTCTAATTTATCAACTTGTCGGTTCTCTGAACCATTCATCTACAATCTGGGTTCTTTGTTACTGGTGAATATTTTTTTTTTTTTTGCAGCTGGAGTTGGGTTGCTTGTGCCAGGAGCAGTGCTTGTTGCTGTTAATTGTTGTTTGTGGCTGGAGGTGGAATGCTGCTGTCACTTGTTTGTGGCTGGAGGAGAGATGTTTGTTGCTGTCGATTACTGTCTGTGGCTGGAGAAGGGATGTTGCTGTCAGTTGTTTGTGACTGGAGGTGGAATGTTCGTTGTTAATTGTTTTTTGTAGATGGAGGAGGGAGGTTTGTTGCTGTCAGTTGTTGTTTGCGGCTGGAGGAGGGTTGTTTGTGCCTGCTCCTAAGGTTTATGCATGAACGTCAGAAGGTTTGCATCTAGTAGAAAATTACTTGTAGTTTGCAGGAAAGTTGTTTAAAATTGTTGGGGTTAGCAGTGTTAGCGCACCTGCAACTCGCAGCTTCCACGAGGCCTCTTGTTATCATGTGGTCAAGGAAGAGAAGGTAGCGGTCCCAGTGTGGGGAGTCGTCAGGCACCTTCAGCAGCGCCTTATTCTCCTCCACCATGGCTAAGATTTTGGCTCCGTCTTGTTGCATGTTGCTGTACCTGAGACAGAGTGAAGTGGTTACTGCAGTAGTCTCTAGGTTAGTGGTTACTAGACAAGTAAATAGACGTCTAGACGTCACTAGTGAATTTATTTATTTTATTATCACACTGGCCGATTCCCACCAAGGCAGGGTGGCCCGAAAAAGAAAAACTTTCACCATCATTCACTCCATCACTGTCTTGCCAGAAGGGTGCTTTACACTACAGTTTTTAAACTGCAACATTAACACCCCTCCTTCAGAGTGCAGGCACTGTACTTCCCATCTCCAGGACTCAAGTCCGGCCTGCCGGTTTCCCTGAACCCCTTCATAAATGTTACTTTGCTCACACTCCAACAGCACGTCAAGTATTAAAAACCATTTGTCTCCATTCACTCCTATCAAACACGCTCACGCATGCCTGCTGGAAGTCCAAGCCCCTCGCACACAAAACCTCCTTTACCCCCTCTCTCCAACCTTTCCTAGGCCGACCCCTACCCCGCCTTCCTTCCACTACAGACTGATACACTCTTGAAGTCATTCTGTTTCGCTCCATTCTCTCTACATGTCCGAACCACCTCAACAACCCTTCCTCAGCCCTCTGGACAACAGTTTTGGTAATCCCGCACCTCCTCCTAACTTCCAAACTACGAATTCTCTGCATTATATTCACACCACACATTGCCCTCAGACATGACATCTCCACTGCCTCCAGCCTTCTCCTCGCTGCAACATTCATCACCCATGCCTCACACCCATATAAGAGCGTAAAACTATACTCTCATACATTCCCCTCTTTGCCTCCAAGGACAAAGTTCTTTGTCTCCACAGACTCCTAAGTGCACCACTCACTCTTTTCCCCTCATCAATTCTATGATTCACCTCATCTTTCATAGACCCATCCGCTGACACGTCCACTCCCAAATATCTGAATACATTTACCTCCTCCATACTCTCTCCCTCCAATCTGATATTCAATCTTTCATCACCTAATCTTTTTGTTATCCTCATAACCTTACTCTTTCCTGTATTCACCTTTAATTTTCTTCTTTTGCACACCCTACCAAATTCATCCACCAATCTCTGCAACTTCTCTTCAGAATCTCCCAAGAGCACAGTGTCATCAGCAAAGAGCAACTGTGACAACTCCCACTGTATGTGTGATTCTTTATCTTTTAACTCCACGCCTCTTGCCAAGACCCTCGCATTTACTTCTCTTACAACCCCATCTATAAATATATTAAACAACCACGGTGACATCACACATCCTTGTCTAAGGCCTACTTTTACTGGGAAATAATTTCCCTCTTTCCTACATACTCTAACTTGAGTTTCACTATCCTCGTAAAAACTCTTCACTGCTTTCAGTAACCTACCTCCTACACCATACACTTGCAACATCTGCCAGTGAAATGAGCATAAATTTACTGGAAACTAGTGTATGGGTTATTAGTGTATTATTTTTCCTAGCGCAGCGTTCACAAGTCCACAGTCACTGGGGTAATGTTCACTTATTTAGCTGTCACATTTGTATTGGCTTCCTATGTAGTGATTATTTTGTAATCACAAATTATAAACAGAGTTAAGAGACAGGCTAGCTCTAGTCTCATGATGATAAATATACACATTAATAAAGGTTAATTAACATAGTTAAACTAATTAATTTGAACTCTATATGCACATACATGACAACTAATAAAGATCTAAATGAAATGTGATCTAGGTTATACTTCTAATGGAATTTAGATCTAGATAAAATATAATGAAAATTAACCTCAGTACAAAAGTCTCAGCTAAAAATTTGACGTCCATGCATCAGATTGTAATGTTTAAATATGGAAGACTTTTGTAGTTCACTTGACTAATTTAACATAAAATTAGAAAAAGGTTAATATAAAGTTATTACTAGCAAAGTACTTAGGCCTAGCGATGATTAATTTGTGTTTTACCAGTAAACTGAAGTTTACTGGTTACTGTCTACAATGTATTTATGATTTATTATGGTTTAAGATGATAAAATGAAAATCAATGGTGTCGTTGTTTCATATTTTTAAGAGAACTTTTGTTACCGGCGCTGAGGTGTTACAGAATAATCATTGTAATAACAAAAAAGTATGTCCTTTTTATATTCATGAATAAATCTTTATCATTAAGTCAAAATATTGGTTCGCTTCTTATCTACCAAACCCTCAAAAATCTTAAATATTATTGCTTAAATTGATTTATAGAACAAATCAAACCGAGCTTACTGAAAGAGAACAGGAATGATAAAAAAAATGTATATTTTTAGATATTTACAAAGAAAAATGTTCTTATATTCACATATTATAATCTTACACTTTTTTAAGTCTCTCAGTCTTGTCTTCCAGGTTAAGTAGCGTCTCTTTTTTGCCGTCGCGTCTCTCGAAGATCGGCTTCTGGACCCAAGTGCCCAGGATGACATCCAGACGATTTAAGTTAACCTGGGCTTTCCGCACACGGCTCTCCAGCCCCTTCACAGACTCGTGTAGGATTTCAATGTACTCCCACACTCCTGTAGGACGCAATTATAGAAAGCGTAAATTTAACAGTACCCGTCCATGGTAGTTTTTCATTGGAACGTTACATACGTAGTGAGTGTCTTGCAAGTTAAGACCTTAGAACCTAGGAACAAAAAGTTAATTACATTTACGACTGAATAGCATGACATCTCTCTGCAAGGCTTTAATAATGAAGGTTCGTTTATCTAGAGATGACAGCTTAAAAAAATTAATATCCTCACCATCCGAATTCCATGTTAGTTCCTTCTCAGATTTCTTAATAGTCTCATCAATGGCCTCCATTTCCTGCTTGATGAGGCTGAATTCAACGTCGTTGGTATTTATCCTAATGTGATTGTACCTGAGAATTGAAGTAAAAAAATCATTATACATATATATATATGTATATATATATATATATATATATATATATATATATATATATATATATATATATATATATATATATATATATATATATATATATATATATATATATGCAATAAGATCACAGTAAACAGGTTATTTCAGAATATGCAAAACAACCACTCTGAAAGAATAGAGAAATTCCAAGTGCTTTCGTGACTACTCACATTATCAAGGAACTATGAAAGTAAAGCATCCAAGGAAGGTATATAATTTTAAAAATTTTCTTGGGTAGAATAGTTTGTTGGTGGTTGTGCAAAGGACCTGTCCAGTTGGGCCGGCGCGCGTCAGGTGTTTAACCGTTGTGGGATCTGATAGTGAGGTGTTGGAAAGACCCCTTATATACCTTCCTTGGATGCTTTACTTTCATAGTTCCTTGATAATGTGAGTAGTCACGAAAGCGCTTGGAATTTCTCTATTCTTTCAGAATGGTTGTTTTGCATATACATATATATATATATATATATATATATATATATATATATATATATATATATATATATATATATATATATATATATATATATATATATATATATATATATATATATATATACAGGGAGAACCTTGAGTTTTCCCTGAAGCAAGTTTATTCTTTTCTCTGAGGATGAGGGTCCCTAGGAGGTGGTACCCCCCTATGTACATATATATATATATATATATATATATATATATATATATATATATATATATATATATATATATATATATATATATATATATATATATATATATATATATATATATATATATATATATATAGGTAGTAGGTTGGTAGACAGCAACCACCCAGGGAGGTACTACCGTCCTGCCAAGTGAGTGTAAAACGAAAGCCTGTAATTGTTTTACATGATGGTAGGATTGCTGGTGTCTTTTGTCTGTCTCATAAATATGCAAGATTACAGGTACGTCTTGCTACTTCTACTTACACTTAGGTCACACTACACATACATGTACACGTTTATTTATACACACTCATCTGAGTTTTCTTTGATTTTATCTTAATAGTTCTTGGTCTTATTACTTTTCCTTTTATATCCATGGGGAAGTGGAATAAGAATCTTTCCTCCGTAAGCCATGCGTGTTGTAAAAGTCAACTAAAATGCCGGGAACAATGGGCTAGTAACCCCTTTTCCTGTAAAGATTACTAAAAAGAATAAGAAGAAGAAAATTGTCCAAGTGGGAAGTCTGAATGTGCGTGGATGTTGTGCAAATGATAAGAAAGAGATGATTGTGGATGTTATGAATGAGAAGAAACTGGATGTCCTGGCTTTAAGTGAAACAAAGCTGAAGGGGGTGGGAGAGTTTCAATGGAGAGGAATAAATGGGATTAGGTCCGGGGTTTCAAATAGAGTTAGAGCTAAAGAAGGAGTAGCAATAATGTTGAAGGATAAGCTATGGCAGGAAAAGAGGGACTACAAATGCATAAATTCAAGGATTATGTGGAGTAAAATAAAGATTGGATGTGAAAAGTGGGTTATAGTAAGCGTGTATGCACCTGGAGAAGAGAGAAGTGTAGAGGAGAGAGAGAGATTCTGGGAAATGTTGAGTGAATGCGTGGGGAGTTTTGAATCAAGTGTGAGAGTAATGGTGGTTGGGGATTTCAATGCTAAAGTGGGTAAAAATGTTATGGAGGGAGTAGTAGGTAAATTTGGGGTGCCAGGGGTAAATGTAAATGGCGAGCCTTTAATTGAGCTATGTGTAGAAAGAAATTTGGTAATAAGTAATACATATTTTATGAAAAAGAGGATAAATAAATATACAAGGTATGATGTAGCACGTAATGAAAGTAGTTTGTTAGATTATGTATTGGTGGATAAAAGGTTGATGGGTAGGCTCCAGGATGTACATGTTTATAGAGGGGCAACTGATATATCAGATCATTATTTAGTTGTAGCTACAGTTTGAGTAAGAGGTAGATGGGAAAAGAGGAAGGTGGCAACAACAAGTAAGAGGGAGGTGAAAGTGTATAAACTAAGGGAGGAGGAAGTTCGGGCGAGATATAAGCGACTATTGGCAGAAAGGTGGGCTAGTGCAAAGATGAGTAGTGGGGGGGGTTGAAGAGGGTTGGAATAGTTTTAAAAATGCAGTATTAGAATGTGGGGCAGAAGTTTGTGGTTATAGGAGGGTGGGGGCAGGAGGAAAGAGGAGTGATTGGTGGAATGATGAAGTAAAGGGTGTGATAAAAGAGAAAAAGGTAGCTTATGAGAGGTTTTTACAAAGCAGAAGTGTTATAAGAAGAGCAGAGTATATGGAGAGTAAAAGAAAGGTGAAGAGAATGGTGAGAGAGTGCAAAAGGAGAGCAGATGAAAGAGTGGGAGAGGCACTGTCAAGAAATTTTAATGAAAATAAGAAAAAATTTTGGAGTGAGTTAAACAAGTTAAGAAACCCTAAGGAAAGTATGGATTTGTCCGTTAAAAACAGAGTAGGGGAGTTAGTAGATGGGGAGAGGGAGGTATTGGGTAGATGGCGAGAATATTTTGAGGAACTTTTAAATGTCAACGAAGAAAGGGAGGCGGTAATTTCATGCACTGGCCAGGGAGGTATACCATCTTTTAGGAGTGAAGAAGAGCAGAATGTAAGTGTGGTGGAGGTACGTGAGGCATTGCGTAGAATGAAAGGGGGTAAAGCAGCTGGAACTGATGGGATCATGACAGAAATGTTAAAAGCAGGGGGGGATATAGTGTTGGAGTGGTTGGTACTTTTGTTTAATAAATGTATGAAAGAGGGGAAGGTACCTAGGGATTGGCGGAGAGCATGTATAGTCCCTTTATATAAAGGGAAAGGGGACAAAAGAGATTGTAAAAATTATAGAGGAATATGTTTACTGAGTATACCAGGAAAAGTATACGGTAGAGTTATAATTGAAAGAATTAGAGGTAAGACAGAATGTAGAATTGCGGATGAGCAAGGAGGCTTCAGAGTGGGTAGGGGATGTGTAGATCAAGTGTTTACATTGAAGCGTATATGTGAACAGTATTTAGATAAAGGTAGGGAAGTTTTTGTTGCATTTATGGATTTGGAAAAGGCATATGACAGAGTGGATAGAGAAGCAATGTGGCAGATGTTGCAAGTTTATGGAATAGGTGGTAAGTTACTAAATGCTGTAAAGAGCTTTTATGAGGATAGTGAGGCTCAGGTTAGGGTGTGTAGAAGAGAGGGAGACTACTTCCCGGTAAAAGTAGGTCTTAGACAGGGATGTGTAATGTCACCATGGTTGTTTAATATATTTATAGATGGGGTTGTAAAAGAAGTAAATGCTAGGGTGTTCGGGAGAGGGGTGGGATTAAATTATGGGGAATCAAATTCAAAATGGGAATTGACACAGTTACTGTTTGCTGATGATACTGTGCTTATGGGAGATTCTAAAGAAAAATTGCAAAGGTTAGTGGATGAGTTTGAGAATGTGTGTAAAGGTAGAAAGTTGAAAGTGAACATAGAAAAAAGTAAGGTGATGAGGGTATCAAATGATTTAGATAAAGAAAAATTGGATATCAAATTGGGGAGGAGGAGTATGGAAGAAGTGAATGTTTTCAGATACTTGGGAGTTGACGTGTCGGCGGATGGATTTATGAAGGATGAGGTTAATCATAGAATTGATGAGGGAAAAAAGGTGAGTGGTGCGTTGAGGTATATGTGGAGTCAAAAAACGTTATCTATGGAGGCAAAGAAGGGAATGTATGAAAGTATAGTAGTACCAACACTCTTATATGGATGTGAAGCTTGGGTTGTAAATGCAGCAGCGAGGAGACGGTTGGAGGCAGTGGAGATGTCCTGTCTAAGGGCAATGTGTGGTGTAAATATTATGCAGAAAATTCGGAGTGTGGAAATTAGGAGAAGGTGTGGAGTTAATAAAAGCATTAGTCAGAGGGCAGAAGAGGGGTTGTTGAGGTGGTTTGGTCATTTAGAGAGAATGGATCAAAGTAGAATGACATGGAAAGCATATAAATCTATAGGGGAAGGAAAGAGGGGTAGGGGTCGTCCTCGAAAGGGTTGGAAAGAGGGGGTAAAGGAGGTTTTGTGGGCGAGGGGCTTGGACTTCCAGCAAGCGTGCATGAGCGTGTTAGATAGGAGTGAATGGAGACGAATGATACTTGGGACCTGACGATCTGTTGGAGTATGAGCAGGGTAATATTTAGTGAAGGGATTCAGGGAAACCGGTTATTTTCATATAGTCGGACTTGAGTCCTGGAAATGGGAAGTACAATGCCTGCACTTTAAAGGAGGGGTTTGGGATATGCTTCTAAACTGTTGTATTCTGAGCACCTCTGCAAAAGCAGTGATAATGTGTGAGTGTGGTGAAAGTGTTGAATGATGATGAAAGTATTTTCTTTTTGGGGATTTTCTTTCTTTTTTGGGTCACCCTGCCTCGGTGGGAGACGGCCGACTTGTTGAAAAAAAAAAATATATATATATATATATATATATATATATATATATATATATATATATATATATATATATATATATATCAAGTATGTTTTATTTAAAGACAAAATACATTGGCCAAACATTCACAAAAATACAACAGAAAGTATAACAACATAGATAACTCAGAGCTACATCTCGAATACTTCGTCCAGCTCCCCTGCGGTGGGTCGCGTGCCCAGAATGCTGTAGGCATTTCCTCTCTGGATCGTAACACTGAGTCTCTGAAAGAGGAAGCTGGTCGCCCTATGGTCCTTGGTTTCTATGATGAGCTTTTCACCCAGCTCTTTGAAGAACTTTAGAGCACACTTGCCCCATGTTCCTAGGGTCTCCAACCCTATTGGAATGAAGTTATTGCAAGGGGAAAGGTCTTCATATTTTCGGATCTTCTGGGTCTCTCTGTGGCTGGCAGCTCCACCCCCTTCCACTACGGAGTATGGCAAGTATGTGTCTGCCAATGTGGCGGCACAGGTGTAGTCCCAGGCAATCTGCTTTCCATCCTTCCAGGGTAGCATAGTGGCTCCATCAGGACGCTTTTGACTTCCATCAGACCTCTGTACATGGGGTTCCCGTTGAGCGGGGCAACGGGCTGTTGCGAGACTTCTCTTTATGATGTCATTGACCTCCTCATGTCTGGCATATATCCCTTCTGCTGTGTGACACACGAGACCATGAAGTCCGAACTGATCAGCTGTCGCCCTGCCGCAAATACACCTATGTTCGGTGAGGATGGGGGCGGCTAGGCGAAGAGCAACACCAATCCGAATAGCCTGTGGGTCGAGACGGGTGCCCAGGGAGGAACTGGAAACAGCTAACAGGAAATCTCATGAGTGTGGTGCCTTCACTGCCAGGAGAGGAGCTTTGTCCTTTCCTGAAGCATTGGAGAGCATTGTGTTGGCGATTTTTTCCATGATCGGTTTGTCCCAGTGGGACTGTTTGTGCTCTTTGGGAGGAGCTGGTCTACTGGAGGAGTCTGTAAGGGTGTCCCACCGAATCGCTGCTTCAGTAAACCTGGGGTCTTGAGCTCCTACCACGTCTCTCAAGCGTTTGGGAACTATCTTCTTGACTAATGCACTGGAAGCCAAACACGAAGACAGAGAAGCAGGTAAAGCAACATGCGTTGCTTTGCGCACCCCTATACCTATATATATAGGAAATGGAACAGAAGTCTTCCTCCGTAAGCCATACGTGTCGTAAGAGGCAAGAAAAGCCACAGGGTGTGGAAATCTTCAGCTCAAGTACTTTCGCACTTCTCATTGCGTCATCAGGAGCTATGCAATATTGCAAGTTGCAGCTGAAGGAGGGGAATTTTTTTCTCAGAAAAGTGCAGAGTGAGCCTGTCGCCTCCTCCTGGCTCATTAAAATGTGGTCAGTGGTCGGCATTACACTCACCACTGTCACTATTATACCTTCTAATTTCATATTTCGTGACCTCTCAAACCCCTCTTACCCCATTGAGGGGGATGGGGGATAGGGGATGGGGAATGGGGGATGGGGGATGCTTACAAGCGTTGATGATGTAGTGGTGACTCAGAGAATATTTCACTTCTGACATATATCAAGTATCAAGAAAATGCCATCAAACTTCCATATGTTTCGTTATAAAGAATCAAATTCTGATTACGTATGATTGTGGCAATATGTTTCTGAGTTCTGGGAATTTTCCGTGTTTCGGTTGGCAGAGCATTCACCTCAAAAACTGACTTACCGTGGTACAATCCCCGGCACGGGTGGAAACGTTGGGCTTGTCTCCTTACACGTGCTGTGCTTGTTCACCTAGCAGTAAGTAGGTACCTGTTAGTCGATTAGTTTACGCATGAACATTCTTTGCAATGGTATTTTTATCAGAAGGGAAGAAGAATTCATCTAATTCTTCTTCCAAATAAGATAGTAAGTCGAGGACTCTCGTGAACAACGAAGTGACATCAAAACTTACTAGTGTAAAATCATTAGACATGTTGACATTTTGCAATTTGTCACTGAGATTAACATTGATGCCGAGCCTACGGAACTAATAAATAAATAGGTCTCACTTGAAAGCTGGTTGGTAAAATACAATATTAACTCCTTTGCTTGGCAACATTTTTGAAGCCCACATAAAAAACATTGTTAATTTCAGTGAAAAATTGCAAAATATCAACATGTCTAGTGATTGTACACCAGTAAGTTTCGTTGTCACTTCGTTGTTCGTTACAATCTTATTTGGAAAACGAATTAGTTCTTCCCTTCTGATAAAAAATACCATTATTAAACTGATTAAGTTGTGTGTAGTTGACTGCAAGTTTGAGTATGAGGGGAAATATTATGGTCAAAGGCAGAGAATGTTTATGGGTAATCCGTTGCGAGGCTAGACTGTTGAAACATATCCTACCCTGTAGAGTTAAAGGTTCAGATATATACATGACATCATGTGTCTTTGGCCAAATGATGTGGCCTTGAATACATTTTTACCAAGACTTAACGTCTTGTTCCTACCTATTAAATTCACCGTGGAGAAAGAAGTGGACTCTAAACTTCCATTCTTAGATGTGTTGATACACCGAGTTGATAGAAAGTTTAAGTTTACAGTATATAGGAAGGCCACAAATGTGTGCTCATACATTCACTACTACTCCAACAATGAGACTAGAGTTAAAACTAGTGTATTTCTTACTATGTTTCTGAGAGCTTATGTAGTGTGCAGTTCGGAGTTCCTCTACGAAGAAATTAGGAAAATATTTTACATCGCAATGAAACTGCGGTATCCTATGGTGTTTGTGGAATCTGCGTTTCTGGCAGCTAGAAAAATATAACACCTCAGACCAAGAATGTGACGTTTCTCCCATACAATAAGAATTTACTTGTCCTGCGGAATGCCTTAAAAAAAGTTTTAATATATAAGTAATTATTGAGAATTCACGGAGTGTTAGAAGCATCCTGATAAAGAATTTTCCTCAACAGTGTGTTGGTGGTGTCTGTAGAATTGGCCCCTGTTTGGTGTACTAGTACAACGAGCAGTATTTTATATTATTGTGCCCACGAACGAGTGGTATTGTTCAATAACAACACTGCGACTGGAACTAGAATGAAATTAGCCTAGAGTCATCCACACCATCGTATGTCCTTTGGTAGTGAGTACAACATCCAGTTCCGCTGGATGCGCTACTCTTAAAGAATTGTATGGTCCAGTGGATTAAGGTGTCATGAGTTTCCACCTACCATGAGGCCGTATCCCACCGAGGCAGGGTGGCCCAAAAGAAAAAAGGAAAGTTTCTCCTTCTACATTTAGTAATATATACAGGAGAAGGGGTTACTAGCCCCTTGCTCCCGGCATTTTAATCGCCTCTTACGACACGTATGGCTTACGGAGGAAGACTTCTGTTCCATTTTCGCATGGGATATATATATATATATATATATATATATATATATATATATATATATATATATATATATATATATATATATATATATATATATATATATATATATATATATATATATATATATGTATATGTCGTGCCGAATATGTAAAACTGGTCAATTAGCAAGAACTCATTTAAAATTAAGTCCTTTCTAAATTTTTCTCTTATACGTTTAAAGATATAATTTTTTCATTAATGTTGATGTAAAAATTTATAATTTTGCACCAAAAGGAACTTAGAAAACTTACCTAACCTTATTATAACAAGCTCAACTTATTTTAGCCTAACCCAACTAAATATATTTTAGATTTGTTTACAATAATTTAATACTAAACAAACACAGTGAAATATATTTTTTTCGTTAAGTTCAGAATGATGTTGGCGAAATTATTGCATACACAAATTTTCACTTGTCCTATATGGCAAGATGAGCGTTGCTATTTAAGCCAAGATCGCAAATTCTGCCTATTCGGCACGACATATATATATATATATATATATATATATATATATATATATATATATATATATATATATATATATATATATATATATATATATATATATATATATATATATATGCATGTATGAATGTATGTATATATTACTGGAATTACTGTTCACCTTGTTGGTTATATTTCGTCATTGTGTAATCAGTAATCCATCAGAAGATCTTTTACATCATAGTAAAGTAAGAATGAAAATTGGTTGTAAGAACAATTTACGAAAGTCGAGGCAATAATAGTTATGATTCACTTGGTTAATTACTACGGTAATAGTAGTGATGTTAACACAGTGCTTAACATAACACACTCGCAGTGAAATATTACCAGTCAGTGACGAGCTGCAGGTTTGCGGTATATTTCCTGAAGGTGCTACGACAGGAGGCCAGCTCGGCACCCTCCTGCACATTCTCACCGACAACCCACACGTATCTTAGCTCCTGCAGCGCCCTCACCAGCTGGGAAAAAAGGAAGGGAAGAGAGTGAACCTGAGTTAAAATTAATTTTAGGGAAATGAAGAGAACCACTTAATTCATGATGATACTCAGCTGAAGGTTGACTTTATTGTTTACTAAGACTTAACTTCATAGTTTCTGAATACGCACATAAAAACACACACACACACACACACACACACACAGGGGTCAGTCCTGGGACCAGTGCTATTCTTGGTATACGTGAACGACATGACGGAAGGGATAGACTCATAAGTGTCCCTGTTTGCAGATGATGTGAAGTTAATGAGGAGAATTAAATCAGATGCGGACCAGACAGGTCTACAAAGAGACTTAGACAGGCTGGACTCGTGGTCCAGCAACTGGCTCCTAGAACTGAACCCCGCCAAATGCAAAGTCATGAAGATTGGAGAAGGGCAAAGAAGACCGCAGCCAGAGCATAGGCTAGGCGGCCAAACACTGCAAAACTCACTCAAGGAGAAAGATTTAGGGGTGAGTATAATACCGAGCACGTCGCCAGAAGTACACATTAACCAGATAACTGCTGCGGCATATGGGCACTTGACAAACCTGAGAGTAGCGTTCCGGTACCTCAGTGGGGAATCGTTCAAGACTTTATACACTGTGTACGTCAGGCCCATACTGGAGTACGCAGCACCGGTCTGGAACCCACACCCAGTCAAACACGTCAAGAAATTAGAGAAAGTGCAAAGGTTTGCAACAAGGCTGGTTCCAGACCTAAGGGGAATGTCCTATGAAAAAAGGTTACGGGAAATTGACCTGACGACACTGGAGGATAGGAAGGTCAGGGGAGACATGATAACGACATACAAAATGCTGCGTGGAATAGACAAGGTGGACAGAGACAGGATGTTCCAGAGATGGGACACAGAAACAAAGGGTCACAATTGGAAACTGAAGACTCAGACGAGTCAAAGGGATGTTAGGAAGTATTTCTTCAGCCACAGAGTTGTCAGGAAGTGGAATAGTCTAGCAAGCGATGTAGTGGAGGCAGGAACTATACATAGTTTTACGACGAGGTATGATGAAGCTCATGGAGCAGGGAGAGGGAAGACCCAGTTGCGGTCAGTGAAGAGGCGGGGCCAGCAGCTGAGTATCGACCCCTGCAACCACAATTAGGTGAGTACAGTTAGGTGAATTAGGTGAGTACACACACACACACACACACACACACACATATTTATAGTATATGAGAGTGAATGAGTGTGTCTGAGAGTAACTGAATGAATGAATGAACGAATGAATGAATGAATTATTGATAACTATAAGATTTGGCAAAAGACATGTATCACAGAACTGGTGTTGCTCGAACTCATGGCTAACTAGTTACAAAACTTCCTGGTCCTTGTCGGCCTAACAAGATTCATCCAACTAGGTATATTTGTATACACCATAGGAATGTTAACATGGCTCTCACTGTCACCACAAATACAGGTTTTTACAGATACTTCCCACACCTGCATAGCTGTGGCGTGCTCTAGCTCAAGTCCCCTCAAAGCCTCCATCATGACTCACGAAATGTTTCACACTGAGTGACTTGTTCAGTCCTAGAATAGAGATATCTAAGAAAGACGCATACACAGTGGCGGGAGTCATGTGAGAAGCAGCGAGAATGATTAGTAGCAGTAGTTGCGGTACAGATGTAGTGAGATTAGTAGGAGTTGAGTAGGACGTGACAGCATGAGCTAGTATGCCTGTTGTTGTGCTCGTCTATACATTGCTCTCAGGTAAGTATCACGTGACAGTCATCTTCAATATGGCAATGTGCTGCTGAACTTTAGGTTCTCTGTATTCTTGATTGCCACTAACTCCTGCTGCTAAGAAGAGCTTCTCTGGGGCGCCTGATCATGGATGCCAACTTCGTTTGTCCCATCAATAGTTAATGGCTCGTGGTCAGTGGTGTAGTAATCTGGAGGTCTCTAGGCGTCGCAACCAAAGTTGCACTGTGTCCTCCAGCAATGGAAAGAAAAGAAGCAAAACACGAAGGAAATAAAGGACATTCAGAATTGCAGAACCTCTACCGCCAGCTGAAGCTGCCTGTGTTGTCTTCCCTCTCTAAGGATGGATATAAACCAAAGCCTTCTCAAAAGTCCTGGGAATACCGGTCCTCTCTCTCTAGAAGGAACAGTGTACCTGATGCTCCACTTCGTAAAGGAAAGACAAACGCTCTCCCTTCCAGAGGAAGTCTGACACTCGCTCAAGGGTGGGTCTGGTTCCCATACCTCTACAGTGCCCATTTCCTCTGAGGACAAGATGGACTTTAAGACGATTCCGACACTTTGTAGGCAAAATCTGCTTCCCAGTGCCAGGACACAAAAAATCAGTTGGCAGCCTTCCCACATAACTGGGACAAAACACCTCAATTACTGGGAACGCTTGAAGTTCCTCAACCTGTACTCCCTAGAACGCAGGTGAGAGAGATACATGATTATATACACTTGGAAGATCCTAGAGGGACTAGTACCAACCTTGCACACGAAAATCACTCCCTGTGAAAGCAAAAAACTCGGCAGAAGATGCAACATCCTCCCAATGAAAAGCAGAGGTACCACTAGCACGTTAAGAGGCAACACAATAAGTGGCAGGGGCCCAAGACTGTTCAACTTGAAGACAGTCAGACCCCTGGCTGTCTTCAAGAAGACGCTGGACAAGCACCTAAAGTCAGTACATGATCAGCCGGGCTGTGGTTCGTACTTCGGGTTGCGTGCGGCCAATAGTAACAGCCTGGTTGATCAGGCCCTGATCCACCATGAGATCTGGCCACAGACCTGGCCGCGGGGGCGTTGACCCCCGAAACCCTCTCCAGGTATACTCCAAGTATATGTTCATTACCTCTTTTGGCTTGATGTAGTGATGACGGATCATTTAGCCCAAATTTCTTCTTTCGAGGTTATGGCCTATCAGATCTGTGTTTGGGAAGACTTAGCTAGGGCAACGAAACTGTCGCTTGGTTCTACGCTTGCTTTACATGCCTCTGAAGCCCCTCCTGGCAAGTTGCCAAGGGAGCGCGCAAGTGTGTGTGAGTTACTCTTAGCTGCTATCTGTCTGAGCTCTTCATTACAGGCTGTGGTGATTCATGTGAGGTTCCTGGGAATCTCATAGAGTATTTGTTCATCGTAACTTCTACAAATGGGACTGAAGACAGCTTATACTCTTGCTGACCTGTTCTGTGAGCTATCATATACATTCCTCTTCCTGAGTGATTCAGTTCCCTCCACCCAATGCAGGATGCAGGTTGCTCTGTGCCGTCCAGAACAGGTATTCTTTTTAGTTTCATGCTGAATCTTTTGAATATTAGCATTCTAATCTACGGGCAGCGAACTATCATGATCATATTAATGCTTTCTCGGGCATAACTCTGTTTTAGTTTTGTGTATATTACTTCCGGTGGTCTATTCTTCAGAATTTACGTCATACTAATCATTTCACTCTCCTTCTGGAGTCAGGGGGATCTTCTCTTCAAGTATGCTTTTCGTCGGTGATTGTTTGTATGTCCTTCCAAATTTTCGTAATGTACATGGGACTTGGGACCACTTCATCTGTGTTGTCATGACGCTTGAGATCCCGTCTGCCAGTCCCTTGGTTGAACAAGGACTCTTAGAAGCACTAGTCTGTCGTGGCCTTAGGCTATTGTCAGGTTCATATGTCAGTGTGACCATTAAATTCAGAAACGCTCGGCGTACATCTTGGATCCGATACGTGGAGAGGATTAACTCCAACACTCCCCAGACAGATATTGACTAAGATATGAAAGATGTCTGGGAAGTACTCCCACAGTAGACTGTGCAGCTTTTAACATCGTGCCGTCTTCAAATTATGTCGTAGAATTTGTATCGATGAAGTCACTGGATGGCGAAACGTCTACAATAAAGATACCCAGATGTTTCACATGTGTCTAAATATCATCTTGACGGTATTGCATGTCATTCTTGTACAACTTGTCAGACACTGCAACATCATGGACTCTTGATTCTGAGGACATGTACATAACCTATTACTACAACTAACCCATCTCTTTGGGTATGACCTACTTCCACTGAGGAATCCCGCCTACCAGTGACTATGCCCTCATCTGCTACACGTCCCTTTCCACCTGGCGTTAGTATATAAGCGCCGGCCTGCTTGGGTATGCTCCAGAATCTCCACGATCATGGTGCTCTCCACACCAACTCCAAGGCTGAGGGACTGATTACCTCATCTTCTGTATATAGTTTTGCTGTCTTCAAATTATATCCTACAGTTTGTATTGATAAAGCCACTGGATGGCGAAACGTCTAAAATAAAGATACCCAGATGTTGCACATGTGTCTGAACATCATCTTGTCGGTATTGCATACCATTCTTGTACAACATCATGCCAACACCTTTGCTCAGGGTTTCTCTGTCTCATGCGTCAGGGGCTAAAATCCTGGGTTCAAACCAAAAGGTTTCAGGAGATGATCTATTTGCCCATTGTGGAGGACACTGGGAAGCCTCATGATCTGTTCTTAGGGATGGGGGAATTGGCTTTTGCCTTGTTGTCGTCACCCTCCAGAGCTCCGGGATAGTGGAAGTATGAAGATGGATGTCCAAAATGACATGTTACGTAAGCTCCCTCCTCCTTTAAATTAACTGGGGGCTCTTCCCCAATATCTGGCAGTAGTCTTTTGTTCTGTCTATCCTAAAGTCAGACCGGGACTCCAGGGAAACTACGAACTTCACCCCGATCTCTCTGACGAGTTGAGTCTACAAGTTAAATGACCATCTCGTCTGGTACTTAGAGAGGAAAGACTGCATCTCCTCAGTGTAATGTAATTTGGCTTCAGGAATGATGAGGTAAACACAAGAGTAAGATAGAAAAAGTTAGCATATGAGAGGTTTTTACAAAATAGAAGTGATATAAGGAGGAAGGAGTGTGTGAAGAGAAAAAGAGTGGTTAATAGAGTGGTGAAGGAATGTAAAAGGCGAGCAAATAAGAGAGTGGGTGACATCCTGTCACAAATTTTTCTGAGAATATGAAAAAGTTTAGGAGTGAGATTAATAAGAAAGCCTAGGGGAACAAATGGATTTTACAGTTAAAAAGAGAAGAGAAGATTTATTAGACGGAGAATTGGAGGTAACGGAAAGATGGAGGGAATATGTTTAGTAACTGTTATATGTTTATGAAGAGAAGGAAGCTGTGATTTCATGCACTGGCCAGGGAGGTACACCATCTTTTAAGAGTGAGGAAGAGTCAGATGTGAGTGTGGGGGAGGTGCATGAGGCTATTGGTACAACGAAAGGGGGTAGAGCAGCTGGGATTGATGGAAAATCAAGCCAGAAATGTTAAAAGCAGGTGGGATATAGTTTTGGAGTGGTTGGTATTTTATTTAATAAATGTATGAGCGACGGGAAGATACCTAAGGATTAGAAGAGAGCATGCACAATGGTACAAAATAAAGTGCAAGAATTACAGAGGAATAAGCCTGTTTAGTATACCGGGTAAGGTGAATGGTAGAGTTATTATTAAAAGAATTAAGAGTAAGACTAGAGCAGGATGAACAAATAGGCTTCAGGAAGGGTAGGGGGTGTGTAGACCAAGCGTTTACAGGAAGCTTATAGGTGAACAGTATTTAGATAAGCGCCAAGAGGTTTTCGTTGAATTTATGGATTTGGAATAGGTATATGATAGGATGGATGAGGGAGCAATGTGGCAGATTTTCCAAGTGTATGGAATAGCGGGTAGGTTACAGAAAACAGCTAAGAATTTTTACGAGGATAGTGAGGTTCAGGTTAGAGTATGTAGGAGACGGATATTATTTCCCAGTAAAGGTAAACCTTAGACAGGGATGCATGATATCACCATGGTTGTTTAATATATTTATAGACGGGGATGTAAGAAAAGTGAATGCTCAGGTGTTAGCAAAAGATGTGGGACTGAAAGATAAGGAATCTAACACAAAGTGGGAGTTGTCACAGATGCTGTTTTGCTGATGACACTTTGCTTTTGGGAGATTCTGAAGAGATGTTGCAGAGGTTGGTGAATGAATCTGGGAGGGTATGTAAAAGAAGAAAATAAAATGAGCCTAGGAGAGAGCAGGGTTATAAGGATAACAAAAAAATAGGTAATGAAATATTGGATATCAAATTGGAAGGAGGGAGTATGGAAGAAGTGAATGTATTCAGATATTTGGGAGTGGAAGTGTCAGCAGATGAGTCTACGAAAGACGACGTGAATCATAGAATTGACGAGGATGAAAAGGTGAGTGGTGCACTGAGGAGTCTGTGGAGACAAAGAACGTTATCCATGGCAGAAAAGAAGGGAATGTATGAACATATAGTTGTGCCAACGCTCGTATATAAGTGTGAAGCATGGGTGGTGAATATTGCAACAAGGAGAGAGTGGAGGCATTGGATGCTATGTCTGAGTGCAATGTGTGGTGTGAATATTATGCAAAGAATCCATACCATGGAGATTGGGAGGTACACGGTTTCTAAGAGTATTATCCAGGGGAGGTTGTTGAGGTGGTTTTTACATTTAGAGAACATATAACAAAACAGAATGACATGGAGGGCATATAAATCTGTAGTGGAAGGATATTAACTGGTTATAACTATGACCATAATTTTTATAGGGGTAGACCGGTAAGTCAGCAGAAGACCTCGGTCAGATGATCAAAAGCTCCAGTGGTGGGTCATCATCTAAGACCCGCGTCAGGAGAGACTTGTCCTGTTTCCTGAAAAACCTTACTTAATCTAACCTGTAGTGGAAGGAAGGCGGGGTAGGGGAAGTCCTAGGAGAGGCTGGATGGAGGTGATAAAATAGGTTTTGTTTGCGAAGAGCTTAGACTTCCAGTAAGCGTGTGCAAGTGTTTTAAGAGCAAATGGTTTTGCATTTCCCAAACTATATAAATCTGCATTTGCTGGGGTTTAACTCCAGAATCCATTTTTCAGATCAGACCTGCAGCCTGTCGAGATACATCTGTAGCCTTGCTACAATTCACGTATACAAGAAATAGCACCAGCCCTAGGAATAATTCCTGTGGACCACCACTAATCATTTGCATGCATTTTTACACCTCTTCACTGACCATCGCTCGTTTCCTTTCAATCAGGAATGCCTTGATCCACTGTAGTGTTTTCCCTGTTATTCCTGCCTGCTTCACTAGCTTTTGTACCAGTGTCTTGTGCGGTACTGTATCAAAAGCCTTCCTAAAGTCCAAGAAAATGTAATCTACCCATCCGTTTCTTTCCTGACTTATTTCTGTTAACTTGTAGAATTCCAGTAGACTTGTTACACCGGATATATACCATCCCTAAGGTCGCGCTGGTTGTCGTGTATGAATCACTCCCTTCTAGGCGCCCCACTTCTCTTCTATTGATAATCTTCTCTATAACATTACAAACTAAGCATGTCAGTCAGTGACTGCTCTGTTATTTAACATTACCTGCCTCTCTCATTCTTTTTAATAGTAGGACCACACTTGCCGTGTTGAAGATTATTGCTATAGACACATACAGTACCTCTGCTCCCTCTTTCGAGACCCTCGTAGAGATATTATCTGGTCCCACTGCCTTAGAGGTGTCTAGCTCACACAGTAGCTTCGCTTCCTCCACAGTTGTATGTATTGTGTCTAACTCTAGCTGGTGTACTCTACTGCTTCGATTTGCTGGTAGCCTTCCTGTCTCCTCTGAGAATACCTCCCTAAATCTCTTGCGGATCTCTTTATAGACATCCTGATCATTCTTTGTGAGTTCCCCTCCCCTCCCCTTGCTTCTTCAGTCTTATTACCAAATATCTCATTGTTCTCTTCCTCCTGATGTGGCTCTTTGACAACTTTTGGTCGAATTGGATTTCGATGTAATGTCGCTCTATAATTATATTTGCATGTGTGAGTGAATATAAGTGATTGTGTGTGTGTGTGTGTGTACTCACCTAATTGTACTTACCTAATTATGGTTGAAGGGGTCGATTCATAGCTCCTGGCCCCGTTCTTCACTAGTCGCTACTAGGTCCACTCTCTCCCTGTTCCATGAGCTTTATCATACCTCTACTTAAAGCTATGTATGGTACCTGCCTCCACTACCTCACTTTCCAGACTATTCCACTTCCTAACAACTCTATGAATGAAGAAACCTTCTTAACATCCCTGTGACTCATCTGAGTCTTCAACTTGTGTCACATCTCTGGAACATCCTGTCTCTGTCCACCTTGTCGATTCCTTTCAGTATTTTATGTCGTTATCATGTCCCGTCTGTCCCTTCTGTCCTCCAGTGTCATCATGTCGAGTTCCCTTAACCTCTCCTCATTAGGACTTGCCCCTTAGCTCCGGGGCTACTCTCGTTGTGTACTCACCTAATTGTACTCACCTAATTGTGGTTGCAGGGGTCGAGACTCAGCTCCTGGCCCCGCCTCTTCACTGATCGCTACTGGATCCTCTCTCTCTCTGCTTCCTGAGCTTTGTCATACCTCTTCTTAAAACTATGTATGGTTCCTGCCTCCACTACTTCACTTGCTAGGCTATTCCACTTGCTGACAACTCTATGACTGAAGAAATACTTCCTAACGTCCCTGTGACTCGTCTGAGTCTTCAGCTTCCAGTTGTGACCCCTTGTCCCTGTGTCCCCTCTCTGGAACATCCTATCTCTGTCCACCTTGTCTATTCCCCGCAGTATCTTGTATGTCGTTATCATGTCTCCCCTGACCCTTCTGTCCTCCAGTGTCGTCAGTCCGATTTCCCTTAACCTTTCCTCGTACGACATTCCCTTGAGCTCTGGGACTAGCCTTGTTGCAAACCTTTGTACTTTCTCTAACTTCTTGACGTGCTTGACCAGGTGTGGGTTCCAGACTGGTGCTGCATACTCCAGTATGGGCCTAACATACACAGTGTACAGTGTCTTGAACGATTCCTTATTGAGGTATCGGAACGCTATTCTCAGGTTTGCCAGGCGCCCGTATGCTGCAGCGGTTATTTGGTTGATGTGTGCCTCCGGTGATGTACTCGGTGTTATGGTCACCCCAAGGTCTTTCTCCCTGAGTGAGGTCTGTAGTCTTTGTCCACCTAGCCTATATTCTGTCTGCGGTCTTCTTTGCCCCTCCCCAATCTTCATGACTTTGCATTTGGCTGGATTGAATTCGAGGAGCCAGTTACTGGACCACATGTCCAGCCTCTCCAGGTCTCTTTGCAGTCCTGCCTCATCCTCGTCCGATTTAATTCTTCTCATCAACTTCACGTCATCTGCGAACAGGGACACTTCAGAGTCTATTCCTTCCATTATGTCGTTCACATATATCAAAAATAGCACTGGTCCTAGAACTGACCCCTGTGGGACCCCGCTCGTAACAGGCGCCCACTGTGATACCTCTTCACGTACCATGACTCGTTGCTGCCTCCCTGTCAGGTATTCCCTTATCCATTGCAGTGCCCTTCCTTTTATGTGTGCCTGATCCTCCAGCTTCTGCACTAATCTCTTGTGGGGAACTGTGTCAAAGGCCTTCCTGCAGTCTAGGAAAACGCAATCTACCCAACCCTCTCTCTCGTGTCTTACTTCTGTTACCTTGTCATAAAACTCCAGGAGGTTTGTGATACACGATTTGCCTTCCATGAACCCATGCTGGTTTTCATTTATAATCTTGTTCCTTTCCAGGTGTTCGACCACTCTCCTCCTGATAATCTTCTCCATGACTTTGCACACAATACATGTCAGAGACACAGGTCTGTAGTTTAGTGCCTCGTTTCTGTTTCCTTTCTTAAATATGGGGACTACATTAGCTGTCTTCCATTTCTCAGGTAGTTGCCCAGTTTCAAGGGATGTGTTGAAGATTGTGGTTAGAGGCACACACAGCATCTCTGCTCCTTCTCTAAGGACCCATGGGGAGATGTTGTCCGGTCCCATCGCCTTTGAGGTGTCAAGGTCACTTAAGAGCTTCTTCACCTCCTCCTCAGTTGTTCGTATGTCATCCAACACTTGTTGGTATATTCCCTCTTGAT
This sequence comes from Cherax quadricarinatus, assembly GCF_038502225.1. NCBI lineage: Eukaryota > Metazoa > Arthropoda > Malacostraca > Decapoda > Parastacidae > Cherax > Cherax quadricarinatus. The sequence continues at coordinate 2,219,367 of NC_091318.1, forward strand.
GTTCCCTTCTGTGCTGTCTTCCCACAGCCCTTCCTGTCTCTACTGTAAAAACTTCCTTAAATCTCCTGTTCAGCTCCTCACATACCTCCTGATCATTTCTTGTGAGTTCTCCACCTTCTGTCCTTAATCTGATCACCTGGTCTTTGACTGTTGTCTTCCTCCTGATGTGGCTATACAACAGTTTCGGGTCAGTCTTGATTCTCGATGCTATGTCATTTTCATACTGTCGCTGGGCCTCCCTCCTTACCTGTGCGTACTCATTCCTGGCTCTGCGACTGATCTCCCTATTTTCGTGTGTTCTCTGCCTTCTGTACTTTTTCCATTCTCTATTGCACTTTGTTTTTGCCTCCTTACACCGTCGGGTAAACCAGGGGCTTGTTCTGGTCTTCCCGTTGTTACTGTTGCCCTTGGGAATGAACCTTTCCACTGCCTCCTTGCATTTTGTTGCTACATATTCCATCATTTCATTTACTGGCTTTCCTGCCAGTTCTCTGTCCCACTGGACCTCCCGCATGAAGTTCTTCAACCCTATGTAGTCCCCTCTTTTATAGTCAGGCTTTTCCCATTCTACTCCTGTTATTCTCTCCACTTGCAGCTCTACTATGTATTCAAAGCACAGAACCACGTGGTCGCTAGCTCCTAGGGGACTCTCATACTTGATATCCTCAATGTCTGAGCTGCCCAGGGTGAACACAAGGTCCAATCTTGCTGGTTCATCCTCCCCTCTCACTCTGGTAGTGTCCTTAACATGTTGGTGCATGAGGTTTTCCAGCACCACGTCCAACGTTGTGTGTGTGTGTGTGTGTGTGTGTGTGTGTGTGTGTGTGTGTGTGTGTGTGTGTGTATGTGTGTGTATGTGTGTGTATGTGTGTGTGTGTGTGTGTGTGTGTGTGTGTGTGTGTGTGTGTGTGTGTGTGTGTGTGTGTGTGTGTGTGTGTGTGTGTGTGTGTTTTTGTGCGTGTGTGCGTGTGTGTGTGTGTGTGTGTGTGTGTGTGTACTCACCTATTTGTACTCACCTATTTGTGGTTGCAGGGGTCGAGTCCTAGCTCCTGGCCCCGCCTCTTCACCAGTTGCTACTAGGCCCTCTCTCTCCCCGCTCCATGAGCTTTATCAAACCTCGTCTTAAAACTGTGTATGGTTTCTGCCTCCACTACGTCATTTTCTAGGCTATTCCACTGCCTTACAACTCTATGACTGAAGAAATACTTCCTACTATCTCTCTGACTCATTTGTGTCTTCAACTTCCAATTGTGGCCTCTTGTTTCTGTGTCCCCTCCCTGGAACATCCTGTCCTTGTCCACCTTGTCTATTCCACGCAGTATTTTATATGTCGTTATCATGTCTCCCCTGACCCTCCTGTCCTCCAGTGTCGTCAGGCCGATTTCCCTTAATCTTTCTTCATAGAACATTCCCCTTAGCTCTGGAACTAACCTTGTTGCAAACCTTTGTACTTTCTCTAGTTTCTTGACGTGCTTTATCAAGTGCGGGTTCCAAACAGGTGCTGCATACTCCAGTATGGGCCTGACATACACGGTGTACAGTGTCTTGAATGATTCCTTACTAAGGTATCGGAATGCTGTTCTCAGGTTTGCCAGGCGCCCATATGCTGCAGCAGTTATCTGATTGATGTGTGCTTCCGGAGACATGCTCGGTGTTATACTCACCCCAAGATCTTTCTCCTTGAGTGAGGTTTGCAGTCTTTGGCCACCTAGCCTATACTCTGTCTGTGGTCTTCTGTGCCCTTCCCCTATCTTCATGACTTTGCATTTGGCAGGATTAAATTCGAGAAGCCATTTGCTGGACCAGGTGTCCAGTCTGTCCAGGTCTCTTTGAAGTCCTGCCTGGTCCTCATCAGATTTAATTCTCCTCATTAACTTCACATCATCTGCAAACAGGGACACTTCTGAGTCTAACCCTTCCGTCATGTCGTTCACATATACCAAAAATAGCACTGGTCCTAGGACCGACCCCTGTGGGACCCCGCTCGTCACAGGTGCCCACTGTGATACATCATTACGTACCATGACTCGTTGTTGCCTCCCTGTCAGGTATTCTCTGATCCATTGCAGTGCCCTTCCTGTTATATGCGCCTGATGCTCTAGCTTCTGCACTAATCTCTTGTGAGGAACTGTGTCAAAGGCCTTCTTGCAGTCCAAGAAGATGCAATCAACCCACCCCTGTGTGTGTGTGTGTGTGTGTATGTATGTGTGTGTGTGTGTGTGTGTGTGTGTGTGTGTGTGTGTGTGTGTACTCACCTAATTGTACTCACCTAATTGTGGTTGCAGGGGTCGAGACTCAGCTCCTGGCCCCGCCTCTTCACTGATCGTTACTAGGTCCTCTCTCTGCTTCCTGAGCTGTATCATACCTCTTCTTAAAACTATGTATGGTTCCTGCCTCCACTACTTCACTTGCTAGGCTATTCCACTTCCTGACAAATCTATGACTGAAGAAATACTTCCTAACGTCCCTGTGTCCCCTCTCTGGAACATCCTATCTCCGTCCACCTTGTCTATTCCCCGCAGTATCTTGTATGTCGTTAACATGTCTCCCCTGATCCTTCTGTCCTCCAGTGCCGTCAGCCCGATTTCCCTCAACCTTTCCTCGTACGACATTCCCCTGAGCTCTGGGACTAGCTTTGTTGCAAACCTTTGTACTTTCTCTATCTTCTTGACGTGCTTGACCAAGTGTGGGTTCCAGACTGGTGCTGCATACTCTAGTATGGGCCTAACATACACAGTGTACAGTGTCTTGAACGATTCCTTACTAAGGTATCGGAACGCTATTCTCAGGTTTGCCAGGCGCCCGTATGCTGCAGCAGTTATTTGGTTGATGTGTGCCTCCGGTGATGTGCTCGGTGTTATGGTCACCCCAAGGTCTTTCTCCCTGGGTGAGGTCTGTGGTCTCTGTCCACCTAGCCTATACTCTGTCTGCGGTCTTCTTTGCCCCTCCCCAATCTTCATGACTTTGCATTTGGCTGGATTGAATTCGAGAAGCTAGTTACTGGACCACATGTCCAGCCTGTTCAGGTCTCTTTGCAGTCCTGCCTCATCCTCATCCGATTTAATTCTTCTCATCAACTTCACATCATCTGCGAACAGGGACACTTCGGAGTCTATTCCTTCCGTCATGTCGTTCACACATATCAAAAATAGCACTGGTCCTAGAACTGACCCCTGTGGGACCCCGCTCGTCACAGGCGCCCACTGTGATACCTCTTCACGTACCATGACTCGTTGCTGCCTCCCTGTCAGGTATTCCCTGATCCTCCAGCTTCTGCACTAATCTCTTGTGTCAAAGGCCTTCCTGCAGTCTAGGAAAACGCAATCTACCCACCCCTCTCTCTCGTGTCTTACTTCTGTTACCTTGTCATAAAACTCTAGGAAGTTTGTGATACACGATTTGCCTTCCATGAACCCATGCTGGTTTTCATTTATAATCGTGTTCTTTTCCAGGTGTTCGACCACTCTCCTCCTGATAATCTTCTCCATGACTTTGCACACAATAAATGCAGAGACACAGGTCTGTAGTTTAGCGCCTCGTTTCTGTTTCCTTTCTTAAATATGGGGACTACATTAGCTGTCTTCCCTTTCTCAGGAAGTTGCCCAGTTTCAAGGGATGTGTTGAAGATTGTGGTTAGAGGCACACACAGCATCTCTGCTCCTTCTCTAAGGACCCATGGGGAGATGTTGTCCGGTCCCATCGCCTTTGAGGTGTCAAGGTCACTTAGTAGCTTCTTCACCTCCTCCTCGGTTGTTCGTATGTCATTCAACACTTATTGGTATGTTCCCTCTTGATGTTCCCTTCTGTGCTGTCTTCCCACAGCCCTTCCTGTCTCTACTGTAAAAACTTCCTTAAATCTCCTGTTCAGCTCCTCACATACCTCCTGATCATTTCTTGTGAGTTCTCCACCTTCTGTCCTTAATCTGATCACCTGGTCTTTGACTGTTGTCTTCCTCCTGATGTGGCTATACAACAGTTTCGGGTCAGTCTTGATTCTCGATGCTATGTCATTTTCATACTGTTGCTAGGCCTCCCTCCTTACCTGTGCATACTCATTCCTGGCTCTGCGACTGATCTCCTTATTTTCGTGTGTTCTCTGCCTTCTGTACTTTTTCCATTCTCTATTGCACTTTGTTTTTGCCTCCTTACACCGTCGGTTAAACCAGGAGCTCGTTCTGGTCTTCCCGTTGTTACTGTTGCCCTTGGGAATAAACCTTTCCACTGCCTCCTTGCATTTTGTTGCTACATATTTCATCATTTCATTTACTGGTTTTCCTGCCAGTTCTCTGTCCCACTGGACCTCCCGCAGGAAGTCAATCTCCCTGTGGTTGAAATCCCTCATAACCAGCAACTTTGCTCTGCTGGAGTGAGCTCTTCTTGCCACCTCAGCAAGTGTGTCCACCATTGCTCTGTTGCTCTCTTCATATTCCTCTCTTGGCCTCCTGCAGTTCTGTGGTGGATTATACATCACTGCAATGACCACTTTGTGTTCCCCAGACTGAAGTGTACCTACTATGTAGTCTCTTTCTCCCGTCTCATCTATGTCTTCCATTTTCTCGAATTTCCATCTGTTTTTTACGAGCAGAGCAACCCCCACCTCCCCCTCTGCCCCTTTTATCTTTCCTCATGATCTGGTGTCCTGGTGGTAAGATTGCATCTGTTATCGTCTCCGTGAGTTTTGTTTCTGTAACTGCTATGATGTCTGGGGACTTCTCATTGATTCTTTCTTGCCATTCCTCATGTTTATTCGTTAATCCATCTGCATTTGTGTACCAAACCTTCAACTTCTGTTCTAATACTGTAACTGTGGTGCGGGGGGTGGGAACAGAGGGATCGATGTGTGATGGTTGGTTTGGATTGTTCAGTTGCCTTGGGGGTGTCGTGGCTGGAGTCCTTCTGCAGGTGTTTCTGGGGGGTGTGCTTGTCCTTCAATTTGATCCTGGGTTATTCTGCTCTCCTTTTTCATTTCCTCCCATTTCTCCTTTCGTTTTTGAACTCTCTCTTTCATCGTCTTCCTTTCGTCCTGTGTTCTGTCTCGATCGAGGTACACACTCCGGAACTCCTGCTTGCCTCTCAGCCGTGCTTTCTCCTGCAGGATCATGGTTCGGGTTGATTCTGTCTTGAAAATTACTTTGAGAGGCCGATTCCTTTTCTTTGTGAACCACCCGATTCTCCGAAAATTTGCCACCTGGGTCATGTCCCCCTCGCCTATCACCTTCATGATGTCATCAATCACTTTTTTCTCCTCCTTCTTTCTTTTATCATAAGTTTCCCTTTTAGCTTCGTCTAGCCCATAGACAAACACGGATCTCTCCCTTTCCACCTCCCACTGTGACTCCCATTGCATCCTCTGATGTGTTTTAGTTCCTTCCCGTGGAGTGTTCCTTCAGTCCCTTCCCTAGTTATGGCCCCTATGCTTCTTGGTTTGTCCTTCCTGCTCACCTGTTCCTGGCCCCCACAGGTATCTGGTATGGTCCCTTCACATGTCCTAGTTCCTTCAATGTCTCCCAACCTCTCATTCTGTCCTAGTGTGCTCCCTGTCTTTGTTTTGGCCCCATGTGGGTTTGACAGGACCTCTGCATACAGTTTAGTTTCCATGCTCCCTTCAGACCTGTTGTCTGTGTGTGAAGTAGCCATTGCCGATACTACTTCTGTAATATCTTTGTCTCTATGCTGTTTCAGATGTCTCAGCTCCACTTCTAATCACTCTATCTTGATTTCTGCTGCTGTGGTCTGTTGCTTCCACCTTCTGCATTCTGCTGCTAACCTCTCTTCCATCTTCCTTTCCAGCTCATCTAGTCTCCTTCCCCAGTCTTCCTCCCTTTTTTTGAGCTCTGCCTCCCATTCCTCCCTCCCAGGTTCGTCCTTGGAGCCCCTTGTCCTCATCCTGGTTCTAGGTTCCCCCGTTGCTCCACAGAAGGGGGGATGGGTGGTTAGGGGGAGGGGAATAAATGGTAAGGAGGAGAGGGGATGGATGGTTATGGGGGAGGGGGAGGATGGTTATTGGAGGGGTAGAGATAGTTGGGGGAGGGGGTTAGATGGTTTGGGGGAGGGGTAGGTGGCTATGGTTAGGTGGTTAGGGAAGGGGGAGAGGTGGTTAGGGGAGGGGGGAGTACATGTTTGACAGAGAGAGGGGATGAATGGTTATGGGGGAGGGGAAGGATTGTTATTGGAGGGAGGGAGGTAGTTGGGGGGTTAGATGTTTTGGGGAGGGTTTAGGTGGTTTGGGGGAGGGGTAGGTGGCTAAGGTGAGGTGGTTAGGGAAGGGGGAGAGGTGGTTAGGGGAGGGGGTACGTGTTTGTGTCAAGTGTTTGTGTCAAGTGGTGGTGGGTGTGTATGTGTGTGTGTGTGTGTGTGTGTATGTGTGTGTGTGTGTGTGTGTGTGTGTGTGTGTGTGTGTGTGTGTGTGTGTGTGTGTGTGTGTGTGTGTGTGTGTGTGTGTGTGTGTGCATGTGTGCGCATGTGTCCTAGTGCAGGTGTGTGTATGTGTGTATATGTGTGTGTTCGTGTGTATGGGGGAGGTGTGAGGGGGGAGATACTGCTAACACATACCAGTAATTCTGGGTTATAAAAAGCAAACTTGCTACTAGGGTCTAGAGCTTCTATGAGTGTCTACCCTTGTGTGTGTGTGCTTGTGTGTGAGGGAGGGATGGTTAGGGAAGGGGGTAGGTGGTGTGGTTGAAAGATCCATCGTGTAGGCAAAAATTTAGTCTCATTTATGTTTCCCAATTATGCTACACTCTCCACTTATTGCCCTTTCTGGATTTATGTATTAATTGTTGCTGGTTATTATCATATTCCTTGTTCACATTGAGAGAAGACTTCCTAGCTTCCTAAGTATTCTTACTGCTAATAACTACCGCTAGTAACACTGCCCTACCCCTGTGTGCGTGTGCGTGTGTGTGTGTGTGAGTGTGTGTGTGTGAGAGAGGTGTCTTGTGCGGTGTAATGACTGGCCGCAACTTCTTGTGACCTGACCACAACCCTCCTGGGACTTGACCCTCGCACAATCTTACAATGTTGCCCTTAAAAGCTTGTCCTGCCACCTATCTTAGTAAGTTACTCGCCTTGTGTGTGTGTGTCTGGATTTATGTATCAATTATTTCTGGTTATTATCTTGTTCCATGCTCACATTGGGAGAGGACTTCCTAGCTTCCTAAGTATTCTTATTTCTAATAACTACTGGAATTAATACTACTCTACTCCTCACTGGACTCTACCTTCTCACACTCGTCAACACTATATTCACTATGTCTATGCTATTTCTATTCTAATTCTGGTAATAGCTTGCAGGAGTGAGTGACCAGTATCAAACAGTATGCAAGGCCAGCCAGGGCCGTCAACATGCAAACCACAAATAGGCGAATGAAACTTGCGCTCAATGGTGTGGTGACAAGTTGCCAGCTGCTGATGACGAAGTCGTCGTACGTAGGCCTTAAATCCCTATTTTGGAGATCCTTCACCCGTGATGTTTATAACCATATATTCTCATACATCTCACTTCCTCAAGCGATTTCACTCTTCACTGATGAGAGTATACACTTCACATTATATACACTTCACTTTATATGTATAATGGCACACAACTTGTCATAACGTCACTTCTTCAGGCCTACCGCTGCCAATGTGGCAACAGCTCCTAAGAACCCCAACGGTTTGCGCTTTGAAATATTTTAATTTCAGCTTTCCTCTCACTTTTTTTAACTAATAACTTTATTTATCACTCGTAGTATTGTTCACTGATGTTCCACTACCACTGATTACTGCTAGCTGTTATTGCACGCCTTACAACGCTAAGGTTCTCGGAGCCTTGTTACCCACGTCTGCACCCCACGCGCGCGTGCGTGTGTGTGTGTGTGTGTGTGTGTGTGTGTGTGTGTGTGTGTGTGTGTGTGTGTGTGTGTGTGTGTGTGTGTGTGTGTATGTGTGAGTATGTGTGTGTGTGTGTGTGTGTGTGTGTGTGTGTGTGTGTGTGTATGTGTGTGCGTGTGTGCGTGTGTGTGTGTGTGTGTGTGTGTGTGTGTGTGTGTGTGTGTGTGTGTGTGTGTGTGTTTGTGTGTGTGTGTGTGTGTACTCACCTAATGGTACTCAAATAATTGTAGTTGCAGGTGTCGAGACACAGCTCCTGGCACCGCCTCTTCACTGATCGCTACTAGGTTCTCTCTCTCTCTGCCTCCAAAGCTTTGTCATACCTCGTCTTAAAGCTATGTATGGTTCCTGCCTCCACTACATCAGTTGCTAGGCTATTCCACTTTCTGACGACTCTATGACTGAAGTTAGTTAGTTTAATATGTTTATTATGCACCCCATACCCATCCTGTGGGCTGTAGTCAAAAGATTACAGAGGTACATAATTGGTCCAGGGACTGGACTCCAAAGTTTTGACAGCTGAGCAAGTTACAGAGGTAATGAACTCACAATTTACAAAGGTAATGAACTCACAATTTACAAAGGTAATGAACTCACAATTTACAAAGGTAATGAACTCACAATTTACAAAGGTAATGAACTCCAGGTAAGTCTGGTCACAATCATGACAAGTTACAAAGGTATTTACAGATTACAGAGGTACGTAATGGGTCCAGGGACTGGGCCCCCAAAGTTTTGATAGCTGAACTAGGTACAAAGGTAATGAGCTCACAAGTTACAAAGGTAATGAATTCTGTAGTGTGGGTGTATGATCCACTTAATATTTGTATTTATAACTCATTACAATTGTGACCAGGTGTGGACGTATCAGTGGTTCATTACTTTGTAATTTGTTCATGACTGTAACCATGTATAGGAGTGAAGCTGATTCATTACCTCTGTAACTTGCCATGATTAGTGACCAGATCTACCTGGAGTTCATTACCTTTGTAACTAGTTCAGCTATCATAACTTTGGGGTCCAGTCACTGGACCCATTATGTACCTTTGTAATCTTTTGACTACCGCCCACAGGATGGGTATGGGGTGCATAAAGATATTAAACTAAAGTGTGTGTGTGTGTGTGTGTGTGTGTGTGTGTGTGTGTGTGTGTGTGTGTGTGTGTGTGTGTGTGTGTGTGTGTGTGTGTGTGTGTGGTGTGTGACTCAACAATCAATATTTGCACCAATAACTCATTACAGTTGTGACCGGGTGTGGAAGTGTGAATTGCTCATTACTCTATAATTTGTTCATGATTGTAGCCAAAGTATAAACGTAAGTAACCATTCTATGACTGAAGAAATACTTTCTAACATCCCTATGACTCGTCTGAGTCTTCAGCTTCCAATTGTGACCCTTTGTTTCTTCGTCCCCTCTCTGGAACAACCTGTCTCTGTCTACCTTATCTATTCCAAGAAGTATTTTGTATGTCGTTATCATGTCTCCCCTGACCCTCCTGTCCTCCAGTGTCGTCAGTCCGATTTCCCTGAACCTTTCTTTGTAGGACATACTCCTGAGCTACGGAACTAGCCTTGTTACAAACCTTTGCACTTTCTTTAATTTCTTGATGTGTTTGCCCAGGTGTAGGTTCCAAACTGGTGCTGCATACTCCAGTATGGGCCTGATGTACACAGTGTACAGTGTCTTGAACGATTCCTTACTAAGGTATCGGAACGCTCTTCTCAGGTTTGCCAGGCGCCCGTATGCTGCAGCAGTTATTTGGTTGATGTGTGCCTCCGGAGACATGCTCGGTGTTATGGTCACTCCAAGATCTTTCTCCTTGAGCGAGGTTTGCAGTCCTTGGCCACCTAGTCTATACTCTGTCTGCGGTCTTCTTTGCCTTTTTCCGAACTTCATGACTACACTTGGCAGGGTTGAATTCAAGAAGCCAGTTGCTGGACCAGGTGTCCAGCCTGTCCAGGTCTCTTTGAAGTCCTTCCTGGTCCTCATCTGATTTAATTACTCTCATTAACTTCACATCATCTGCGAACAGAGACACCTCTGAGTCTATCCCTTCCATCATGTCATTCACACATACCAGAAATAGCACTGGTCCTAGGACCGACCCCTGTGGGACCCCGCTCGTCACAGGTGCCCTTTGCGATACCCACTGTACTCACCTAGTTGTACTCACCTAATTGAGGTTGCAGGGGTCGAGTCCGAGCTCCTGGCCCCGCCTCTTCACTGATCGCTACTAGGTTCTCTCTCTCTATGCCTCCAAAGCTTTGTCATACCTCGTCTTAAAGCTATGTATGGTTCCTGCCTCCACTACATCAGTTGCTAGGCTATTCCACTTTCTGACGACTCTATGACTGAAGAAATACTTTCTAACATCCCTATGACTCGTCTGAGTCTTCAGCTTCCAATTGTGACCCTTTGTTTCTTCGTCCCCTCTCTGGAACAACCTGTCTCTGTCTACCTTATCTATTCCAAGAAGTATTTTGTATGTCGTTATCATGTCTCCCCTGACCCTCCTGTCCTCCAGTGTCGTCAGTCCGATTTCCCTGAACCTTTCTTTGTAGGACATACTCCTGAGCTACGGAACTAGCCTTGTTACAAACCTTTGCACTTTCTCTAATTTCTTGATGTGTTTGCCCAGGTGTAGGTTCCAAACTGGTGCTGCATACTCCAGTATGGGCCTGATGTACACAGTGTACAGTGTCTTGAACGATTCCTTATTAAGGTATCGGAACGCTCTTCTCAGGTTTGCCAGGCGCCCGTATGCTGCAGCAGTTATTTGGTTGATGTGTGCCTCCGGAGACATGCTCGGTGTTATGGTCACTCCAAGATCTTTCTCCTTGAGCGAGGTTTGCAGTCCTTGGCCACCTAGTCTATACTCTGTCTGCGGTCTTCTTTGCCTTTTTCCGAACTTCATGACTACACTTGGCAGGGTTGAATTCAAGAAGCCAGTTGCTGGACCAGGTGTCCAGCCTGTCCAGGTCTCTTTGAAGTCCTTCCTGGTCCTCATCTGATTTAATTACTCTCATTAACTTCACATCATCTGCGAACAGAGACACCTCTGAGTCTATCCCTTCCATCATGTCATTCACATATACCAGAAATAGCACTGGTCCTAGGACCGACCCCTGTGGGACCCCGCTCGTCACAGGTGCCCTTTGCGATACCCACTGTACTCACCTAGTTGTACTCACCTAATTGAGGTTGCAGGGGTCGAGTCCGAGCTCCTGGCCCCGCCTCTTCACTGATCGCTATTGTGTGTGTGTGTGTGTGTGTGTGTGTGTGTGTGTGTGTGTGTGTGTGTGTGTGTGTGTGTGTGTGTGTGTGTGTGTGTGTGTGTGTGTGTGTGTGTGTGTGTGTGTGTGTGTGTGTGTGTGTGCGTACGCGTGCGTATACGTGAAAGATAGTGTTTGCTTGCACGTGCGTATATGCGTGCTTGAGTACGTAAGATTGTTCATACGTGCATACGTGCGTGCGTGCGTACTTTTAGTGGCAAGTATTACCTCTGGACTGAAGTTAACAGCGATGGTAGAGTCAAGACGACGGTACAGTAGTGGTTGACGAAGTGCGTGAGTGTAGTCAGCTGAGGCTAAACTTCTCCATTCCTCCAGCACTTTATCCATGTAGTGCAGTAACTCAGCCTGCACTTCCTGCCACTGGTGTTGCACACACACGCCCTCCTCACTGCTCACAACACTGATAAACAACACATCACGTAAAACACATGTTGATTGACAACGTTCAACCTTCCCATAAGTAAAATATAATTCCATTCAATCAATCGAGAACACATTATGAAAGCAAGTCACACATACACACAAGGGAACACACCAGAGCAGGGAACACACCAGAGCAGGGAACACACCAGAGCAGGGAACACACCAGAGCAGGGAACACACCAGAGCAGGGAACACACCAGAGCAGGGAACACACCAGAGCAGGGAACATACCAGGGCAGAGAACACACCCGAGCAGGACACACCAGAGCAGGACACCAGAGCAGGACACACCAGAGCAGGGAGCACACCAGAGCAGGAAACATACCAGAGCAGGGAACATACCAGGGCAGAGAACACACCAGAGCAGGGAACACACCAGAGCAGGAAACATACCAGGGCAGAGAACACACCAGAGCAGGGAACACACCAGAGCAGGAAACATACCAGGGCAGAGAACACACCAGAGCAGGGAACATACCAGAGCAGGGAACATACCAGAGCAGGGAACATACCAGGGCAGAGAACACACCAGAGCAGGGAACATACCAGGGCAGAGAACACACCAGAGCAGGGAACATACCAGAGCAGGGAACTTACCAGAGCAGGGAACATACCAGGGCAGAGAACACACCAGAGCAGGGAACATACCAGAGCAGGGAACATACCATGGCAGAGAACACATCAGCGCAGGGAACATACCAGGGCAGAGAACACACCAGAGCAGGGAACATACCAGAGCAGGGAACTTACCAGAGCAGGGAACATACCAGGGCAGAGAACACACCAGAGCAGGGAACATACCAGAGCAGGGAACATACCAGGGCAGAGAACACACCAGAGCAGGGAACATACCAGGGCAGAGAACACACCAGAGCAGGGAACATACCAGGGCAGAGAACACACCAGAGCAGGGAACATACCAGAGCAGGGAACACACCAGAGCAGGGAACACACCAGGGCAGAGAACACACCAGAGCAGGGAACATACCAGGGCAGAGAACACACCAGAGCAGGGAACACACCAGGGCAGAGAACACACCAGAGCAGGGAACATACCAGGGCAGAGAACACACCAGAGCAGGGAACATACCAGGGCAGAGAACACACCAGAGCAGGGAACATACCAGGGCAGAGAACACACCAGAGCAGGGAACATACCAGGGCAGAGAACACACCAGAGCAGGGAACATACCAGGGCAGAGAACACACCAGAGCAGGGAACATACCAGGGCAGAGAACACACCAGAGCAGGGAACGCACCAGAGCAGGGAACATACCAGGGCAGAGAACACACCAGAGCAGGGAACACACCAGAGCAGGAAACATACCAGGCCAGAGAACACACCAGAGCAGGGAACACACCAGAGCAGGAAACATACCAGGGCAGAGAACACACCAGAGCAGGGAACACACCAGAGCAGGAAACGCACCAGGGCAGAGAACACACAAGAGCAGGGAACACACGAAAGCAGGAAACACACCGGGGCAGGGAACACACCAGGGCAGGGAACACACCAGAACTTGAAACACACCAGGGATGGGAACACACCAGAGCAGGGAACACACCGGGGCAGGGAACACACCAGGGCAGGGAACACACCGGGGCAGGGAACACACCAGGGCAGGGAACACACCGGGGCAGGGAACACACCAGAGCAGAAAAACACACCAAGGCAGGGAACACACCAGGACAGGGAACACACGAGGGAAGGGAACACAACAGTGCAGGGAACACACCAGGGCAGGGAACACACCAGAGCAGGGAACACACCAGGGCAGGGAACACACCAGAGCAGGGAACACACCAGGGCAGGAAACACACCATGGCAGGGAACACACCAGAGCAGGGAACACACCAGGGCAGGGAACACACCAGAGCAGGGAGCACACCAGGGCAGGGAACACACCAGAGCAGGAAATATACCAGGGCAGAGAACACACCAGAGCAGGGAACACACCAGAGCAGGAAACATACCAGGGCAGAGAACACACCAGAGCAGGGAACACACCAGAGCAGGAAACATACCAGGGCAGAGAACACACCAGAGCAGGGAACACACCAGAGCAGGAAACATACCAGGGCAGTGAACATACCAGGGCAGAGGACACACAAGGGCACAGAACGCACCAGGGCACAGAACACACAAGGGCAGGGAACGCACCAGGGCACAGAACACACAAGGGCAGGGAACGCACCAGGGCACAGAACACACAAGGGCAGGGAACGCACCAGGGCACAGAACACACAAGGGCAGGGAACGCACCAGGGCACAGAACACACAAGGGCAGGAAACGCACCAGGGCATAGAACACACAAGGGCAGGGAACGCACCAGGGCAGAGAACACACAAGGGCAGGGAACCCACCAGAACTGGAAATACACCAGGGCAGGGAAAACACCAGAGTAGGGTGCACACAAGGGAAGGGAACACACCAGAGCAGGGGACACACCAGGGCAGGGAACACACAAGAGCAGGAAACGCACCAGGGCAGAGAACACACAAGGGCAGGGAACACACGAAAGCAGGAAACACACCGGGGCAGGGAACACACCAGGGCAGGGAACACACCAGAACTTGAAACACACCAGGGAAGGGAACACACCAGAGCAGGGAACACACCGGGGCAGGGAACACACCAGGGCAGGGAACACACCGGGGCAGGGAACACACCAGGCAGGGAACACACCAGAGCAGAAAAACACACCAGGGCAGGGAACACACCAGGACAGGGAACACACGAGGGAAGGGAACACAACAGTGCAGGGAACACACCAGGGCAGGGAACACACCAGAGCAGGGAACACACCAGGGCAGGGAACACACCAGAGCAGGGAACACACCAGGGCAGGAAACACACCATGGCAGGGAACACACCAGAGCAGGGAACACACCAGGGCAGGGAACACACCAGAGCAGGGAACACACCAGGGCAGGGAACACACCAGAGCAGGGAACACACCAGGGCAGGGAACACACAAGAGCAGGGAACACACCAGAGCAGGGATCACACCAGAGCAGGGAACACACCAGAGCAGGGAACACACCAGAGCAGTGAACACACCAGAGCAGGGAACACACCATGGCAGGGAACACACCATGGCAGGGAACACACCAGAGCAGGGAACACACCAGAGCAGGGAACACACCTGAGCAGGGAACACACCAGATCAGGGGACACACCAGAGCAGGGAACACACCAGAGCAGGGAACACTTCAGAGCAGGGAACACACCAGAGCAGGGAACACACCAGAGCAGGGAACACACCAGGGCAGGGAACAAACCAGAGCAGGGAACACACCAGGGCAGGGAACACACCAGAGCAGGGAACACACCAGAGCAGGGATCACACCAGAGCAGGGAACACACCAGAGCAGGGAACACACCAGAGCAGGGAACACACCAGAGCAGGGAACACACCATGGCAGGGAGCACACCATGGCAGGGAACACACCAGAGCAGGGAACACACCAGAGCAGGGAACACACCTGAGTAGAGAACACACCAGATCAGGGAACACACCAGAGCAGGGAACACACCAGAGCAGGGAACACTTCAGAGCAGGGAACACACCAGAGCATGGAACACACCAGAGCAGGGAACACACCAGAGCAGGGAACACACCAGAGCAGGGAAAACATCAGGGCATGGCACACACCAGAGCAATGAACACACCAGGGCAAGGAACACACCGGAGCAGGGAACACACCAGAGCAGGGAACACACCAGAGCAGGGAACACACCAGAGCAGGGAACACACCTGAGCAGGGAACACACCAGATTAGGGAACACACCAGAGCAGGGAACACACCAGAGCAGGGAACACACCAGAGCAGGGAACACACCAGAGCAGGGAACACACCAGAGCAGGGAACACACCAGAGCAGGGAACACATCAGGGCATGGCACACACCAGAGCAATGAACACACCAGGGCAGGGAACATACCAGAGCAGGAAACACACCAGAGCAGGGAACACACCTGAGCAGGGAACACACCAGAGCAGGGAACACATCAGAGCAGGGAACACATCAGAGCAGGGAACACACCAGAGCAGGGAATACATCAGAGCAGGGAACACATCATAGCAGGGCACACACTAGGTTAGGAATCAAAACAGAGCAGGAACCAGTTACTATGACCTCGTCTGGTGCACGTCCCTCTCCAACTTTCGTTAGTATATAAGCGCCGGTCTCCTTGCCCATGCTCCAGAATCTCCACGACCACGCTGCTCTCCACACCATCTCCAAGGCTGAGGGACTGATTACCTCATCTTCTGTATATAGTTCGACACTTTTCAATTATGTACCGATGAAGCCACTGGATGGCGAAATGTCTACAATGAAGATACCCAGATGTTGCACAAGTGTCTAAATATCACACCAGGTCTTATCTTGACCACTACTATCATCACCAGTCTTATCTTGACCACTACTATCATCACCAGTCTTATCTTGACCACTACTATCATCACTAGTCTTATCTTGACCACTACTATCATCACCAGTCTTATCTTGACCACTACTATCATCACCAGTCTTATCTTGACCACTACTATCATCACTAGTCTTATCTTGACCACTACTATCATCACCAGTCTTATCTTGACCACTACTATCATCACTAGTCTTATCTTGTCCACTACTATCATTAATCTTATCTTGACCACTACTATCATTAATCTTATCTTGACCACTACTATCATCACTAGACTTATCTTGACCACTACTATCATCACTAGTCTTATCTTGACCACTACTATCATCACTAGTCTTATCCTGACCACTACTATCATCACTAGTCTTATATTGACCACTACTATCATCACTAGTCTTATCATGACCACTACTATCGGCTACCAGTTCGTGACCACTTCACCACTACTATCATCACTAGTCTTATATTGACCACTACTATCATAAGTAGGGTTATTTTCACCACTACTATCATCACTAGTCTTATATTGACCACTACTATCATAACTAGGGTTATTTTCACCACTACTATCATCACTAGTCTTATATTGACCACTACTATCATTAATCTTATCTTGACCACTACTATCATCACTAGACTTATCTTGACCACTACTATCATCACCAGTCTTATCTTGACCACTACTATCATCACCAGTCTTATCTTGTCCACTACTATCATCACCAGTCTTATCTTGTCTTATCCTATTACTATCATCAGACCACTACTATCATCACTAGTCTTATCCTGACCACTACTATCATCACTAGTCTTATCCTGACCACTACTATCATCACTAGTCTTATATTGACCACTACTATCATAACTAGGGTTATTTTCACCACTACTATCATCACTAGTCTTATATTGACCACTACTATCATAACTAGGGTTATTTTTACCATTACTATCATTACTAGGCTTTTCTTCATTACGTCGCTCGATTGGTAGCGCACTCAGCTCACTTACTATCACAATAGATTACGTGTGTGTTTGGCAGCAAGGATCAATGATAAGGCTTCAGAGGCTTCTTACTTTATTTGAGTTGGTGGTACACAGGCAGTATACCACGATAAAGGGCCTTACCGATAACGGTTAATACCGTTATCGGGTAGGTCGCCCCAGGCCGACCCAGAGGGCCATGCCGGCGAGGGAGAGAGGAGAGAAGCTGTTGACTCTAGGATGCCTGGTCGCCCAGTGAGAGCGAGGCAGGTCTGAGTATACCTATTTAGAGGCCTACCCTCTGGTGGAAACTTTGGAACTTAGCCATGTAGGCTTACTGTCTACAATACTGAGGTCCGTAGTTCGATCCCCGGTACGATTGGAAACATTAGGACGTGTTTCCTTAATACAAGTGCCGTCCTTGTTCACCTAGCAGTGTAATAGGTACTAGAGAGTTAGTCGACTGGTGTGGGTTGCATCCTGGGGAGAAAATTGACCAAATTTGCCAGAAATGTTCTGCATAACACGGGCGGGATCACACCAGAGCAGTATTACACCAGAGCAGGATCACACCAAAACAGGATTACACCAGGGGCAGGATCACACCAGAGCAGTATAAAATTAGAACAGTATCACACCAGGGCAGTTGCATACCAGGGCAAGGTCAGACCAGGACAGTATCGTACCAGGGCAGTATTATTCCAGGGCAGGATCACACCAGGACAGTATCGTACCAGGGCAGTATTATTCCAGGGCAGGATCACACAAGGACAGTATCGTACCAGGGCAGTATTATTCCAGGGCAGGATCACACCAGGACAGTATCGTACCAGGGCAGTATTATTCCAGGGCAGGATCACACCAGGACAGTATCGTACCAGGGCAATATCACACCAGGGCAGGATAAGAAACATACTAGGGTAGGTGTGAGAGAAAAGTTCATTAGATAAGAGTGGAAGCATGAATGAGTGGTAGTGTGTGTGTGTGTGTGTGTGTGTGTGTGTGTGTGTATGTGTGTGTGTGTGTGTGTGTGTGTGTGTGTGTGTGTGTGTGTGTGTGTGTGTGTGTGTGTGTGTGTATGTGTACTCACCTATTTGTGGTTGCAGGGGTCGAGACTCAGCTCCAGTCTCCGCTTCTTCACTGACCTCTAGTAGGTCCTCTCTCTCCCTGCTCCATGAGCTTCATCATACCTCGTCTTAAATCTACGTATGGTTCCTGCCTCCACTACCTCACTTTCCAGACATTCCACTTCTTGACAACTCTGTGACTGAAGAAATTCTTCCTAACATCCATTTGACTCGTCTGAGTCTTCAACTTTCAACTGTAACCCCTTGTTTCTGTGTCCCATACCTGGAACATCCTGTCCACCTTATCTATTCCTCGCAATATTTTGTATGTCGTTATCATGTCTCCCCTGACCCTCCTGTCCTCCAGTATCGTCAGGCCTATTTCCCTTAACCTTTCTTCGCAGGACAATCCCCTATTTAGCTCTGGAACTAGCCTTGTTGCAGACCTTAGCACTTTCTCTAATTTCTTGACGTGTTTGACCAGGTGTGGGTTCCAAACTGGTGCAGCATACTCCAGTATGGGCCTGGCGTACACAGTGTACAGTGTCTTGAACGATTCAATACTGAGGTATCGGAACGCTATTCTCAGGTTTGGCAGGAGCCCAAATGCTGCAGCAGTTATTTGGTTGATGTGTGCTTCCAGAGACGTGCTCGGTATTATTCTCACCCCAAGATCTTTCTCCTTGATAGAGGTTTGCAGTCTTTGGCCACCTAGCCTATACTCTGTCTGCAGTCTATTTTGCCCATCCCCGATCTTCATGACTTTGCATTTGGCTGGGTTAAATCCGAGTAGCCAGTTGCTGGACCACGTGTCCAGTCTGTCCACGTCTCCTAGAACTCCTGCCTAATCCTCATCTGATCTAATTCTTCTTATTAACTTCACATCATCTACAAACAGAGACACCTCTGAGTCTATCTCTTCCGTCATGTCATTCACATATACCAAAAACAGCACTGGCCCTAGGACTGACCCCTGTGGAACCCCGCTCATCACAGGCACCCATTGTGATACCTCATCTTGTACCATGACTCGTTGGTGCCTACCTGTCAGGTATTCTCTGATCCATTGCAGTGCCCTTCCTGTTATACCTGCCTGATCCTCCTGCTTCTTCACTATTCTCTTGTGAGGAACTGTGCCGAAGGCCTTCTTGCAGTCCAAGAAAATGCAGTCAACCCACCCCCCTCTCTCTCGTGTCTTATTTCTGTTACCGTGTTATGAAACTCCAGGAGGTATGTGACACAGGATTTTCCTTCCATGAATCCATGCTGGTTGTCTTTTATAATCTTGTTCTGTTTCAGATGCTCCACAACTCTCCTCCTCATAATCTTCTCCATGACTTTGCATACTATACACGTCAGTGACACTGGTTTATAGTTTAGCGCCTCGTTTCTGTCTCCTTTCTTAAAAATGGGAACTACATTTGCTGTCTTCCATACCTCACATAGTTGCCCAGTTTTGAGGGATATGTTGAAGATCGTGGTTAGCGCCACACACAGCATCTCTGCTCCCTCTCTAAGGACCCACAGAGAGATGTTGTCCAGTCCCATCGCCTTTGAGGTTTCAAGGTCACTTAGCAGCTTCTTCACCTCCCCCTCAGTTGTGTGTATGTCATCCAACACTTGTTGGTATATTTCTTGTTGGTGTCCCCCTCTGTTCTGTCTTCCCAGAGTCCTTCCTGTCTCCACTGTAAACACTTCCTCAAATCTCGTGTTGAGCTCCTCGCATACCTCTTGATCATTTCTTGTGAGTTCCCCACCTGCTTTATTCAGCCTGATCACCTAGTCTTTGACTGTTGTCATCTTCCTAATATAGCTATACAGCAGTTTCGGGTAAGACTTGACTTTCGATGCTATGTTGTTTTCGTACTGTCGCTGGGCCTCCCTCCTTATCTGTGTATACTAGTTTCCAGCTCATGAACTAATCTTATTTTCCTGGGTCCTTTACCTTCTGTACTTTTTCCATTCTCTAGTGCACTTAGTTTTTGCCTCCCTACACCTTCGGGTAAACCAAGGGCTCGTTCTGGTCTTCCCATTATTTCTGTTACCCTTGGGAACAAAACTTTCCTCTGTCTCTTTTCATTTTGTTGTTATGTATTCCATCATTTCGTTTACTGACATTCCTACCAATTCTCTGTCCCACTGAACCTCCTGCAGGAAGTTCCTCATACCTTTGTAGTCTCCACCCCTTTTATAGTTTGGCTTTTCCCATTCAATTCCTGTTATCCTCTCACTTGCACCTCTACTATATATTCAAAGCTCAGAACTGCATGATCACTAGCTCCAAGGGGCCTCTCATATGTGATGTCCTAAATGTCTGAACTGCTCAGGGTGAACACGAGGTCCAGTATTGCTGGTTCATCCTCCCCTCTCTCTCTGGTAGTGTCTCTGAAATGTTGATGCATGAGGTTTTCCAGTACCACATCCATCATCTTGGCTCTCCATGTTTCGGGGCCCCCATGTGGGTCCAAGTTTTCCCGGTCGATCTCCCTGTGGTTGAAATCGCCCATAACCAGTAACTTTGCTCTGCTCGAGTGAGCTCTTCTTGCCACCTCAGCCAGTGTGTCCACCATCGCCCTGTTGCTCTCTTCATATTCCTCTTTTGGCCTCCTGCAGCTCTGTGGTGGGTTATATATCACTGCCATGACTACCTTATGTTCCCCAGACTGAATGGTACTGAATGTACTCCTTCTCTTCAATCTCATCCATGCCTTCCATTTTCTCAAATCCCCATCAGATTTTTTGTAAGCAGTGCAACCCCTCCTTTCCCTCTGCTCCTTCTATCTTTCCTCAGGACCTGATATTTCAGTGGGAAGATTGCATCTGTTACTGTCTCGGTGAGTTTCGTTTCTGTGACCTCTATGATGTCTGGGGACTTCTCACTATTTTTTCGTGCCACTCCTCAAATTTATTCGTTATTCTATCTGTGTTCGTGTACCTAACCATCAACTTCTTTTCTAAAACTGTGGTCCTGGGAGAATATTGGGGCTGGGGGAGCGGGAACTCTGGTGGGGGCCTATGGGGGAGTGTGGTGGGGTGGGGTTTGTGATGAGGGGGGTTGGGGCAAGGTGCCAAGGGTGTTTGTGTGCATGTGTGCATGTGTGTGTGTGTGTGTTTGTTTGTGTGTGTGTGTGTGTGTGTGTGTGTGTGTGTGTGTGCGTGCATGTGTGTGTGTGTGTGCGTGCATGTGTATGTGTGTGTGTGTGTGTGTGTGTGTGTGTGTGTGTGTGTGTGTGTGTGTGTGTGTGTGTGTGTGTGTGTGTGTACTCACCTAGTTGAGGTTGCAGGGGT
Organism: Cherax quadricarinatus; assembly: GCF_038502225.1. Taxonomy (NCBI): domain Eukaryota; kingdom Metazoa; phylum Arthropoda; class Malacostraca; order Decapoda; family Parastacidae; genus Cherax; species Cherax quadricarinatus. The sequence goes on from NC_091318.1 coordinate 2,240,724, forward strand.
CGAGTCCGAGCTCCTGGCCCCGCCTCTTCACTGATCGCTACTAGGTCACTCTCCCTGAGCCGTGAGCTTTATCATACCTCTGCTTAAAGCTATGTATGGATCCTGCCTCCACTACATCGCTTCCCAAACTATTCCACTTACTGACTACTCTGTGGCTGAAGAAATACTTCCTAACATCCCTGTGATTCATCTGTGTCTTCAGCTTCCAACTGTGTCCCCTTGTTACTGTGTCCAATCTCTGGAACATCCTGTCTTTGTCCACCTTGTCAATTCCTCTCAGTATTTTGTATGTCGTTATCATGTCCCCCCTATCTCTCCTGTCCTCCAGTGTCGTCAGGTTGATTTCCCTTAACCTCTCCTCGTAGGACATACCTCTTAGCTCTGGGACTAGTCTAGTTTCTTCACGTGCTTGGCTAGGTGTGGGTTCCAAACTGGTGCCGCATACTCCAATATGGGCCTAACGTACACGGTGTACAGGGTCCTGAATGATTCCTTATTAAGATGTCGGAATGCTGTTCTGAGGTTTGCTAGGCGCCCATATGCTGCAGCAGTTATTTGGTTGATGTGCGCTTCAGGAGATGTGCCTGGTGTTATACTCACCCCAAGATCTTTTTCCTTGAGTGATGTTTGTAGTCTCTGGCCCCCTAGACTGTACTCCGTCTGTGGTCTTCTTTGCCCTTCCCCAATCCTCATGACTTTGCACTTGGTGGGATTGAACTCCAAGAGCCAATTGCTGGACCAGGTCTACAGCCTATCCAGATCCCTTTGTAGTTCTGCCTGGTCTTCGATCGACTGAACTCTTCTCATCAACTTCACGTCATCTGCAAACAGGGACACCTCGGAGTTTATTCCTTCCGTCATGTCGTTCACAAATACCAGAAACAGCACTGGTCCTAGGACTGACCCCTGTGGGACCCCGCTGGTCACAGGTGCCCACTCTGACACCTCGCCACGTACCATTACTCGCTGCTGTCTTCCTGACAAGTGTTCCCTGATCCATTGCAGTGCCTTCCCTGTTATCTCTTGTGTGGTACTGTGTCAAACGCTTTCTTGCAGTCCAAGAAAATGCAATCCACCCACCCCTCTCTCTCTTGTCTTACTGCTGTCACCATGTCATAGAACTCCAGTAGGTTTGTGACACAGGATTTCCAGTCTCTGAAACCATGTTGTCTACTGGTGATGAGATCATTCCTTTCTAGATGTTCCACCATTCTTCTCCTGACAATCTTTTCCATGATTTTGCATGCTATACATGTCAGTGACACTGGTCTGTAGTTTAGTGCTTCATGTCTGTCTCCTTTTTTAAAGATTGGGACCACATTTGCTGTCTTCCACGCCTCAGGCAATCTCCCTGTTTCGATAGATGTATTGAATATTGTTGTTAGGGGTACACATAGCGCCTCTGCTCCCTCTCTCAGGACCCATGGAGAGATGTTATCTGGCCCCATTGCCTTTGAGGTATCTAGCTCACTCAGAAGCCTCTTCACTTCTTCCTCGGTTGAGTGTACTGTGTCCAGCACATGGTGGTGTACCCCACCTCTCCGTCTTTCTGGAGCCCCTTCTGTCTCCTCTGTGAACACTTCTTTGAATCTCTTGTTGAGTTCCTCACATACTTCACGGTCATTTCTTGTTGTCTCTCCTCCTTCCTTCCTTAGCCTGATTACCTGGTCCTTGACGGTTGCTTTCTTCCTGATGTGGCTGTATAACAGCTTTGGGTCAGATTTGGCTTTTGCTGCTGTGTCGTTTTCATATTGACGCTGGGCCTCCCTTCTTATCTGTGCATATTCGTTTCTGGCTCTACGACTGCTCTCCTTATTCTCCTGGGTCCTTTGCCTTCTATATTTCTTCCATTCCCTAGCACACTTGGTTTTTGCCTCCTTGCATCTTTGGGTGAACCATGGGCTCATCCTGGCATTTTCATTATTCCTGTTACCCTTGGGTATAAACCTCTCCTCAGCCTCCTTGCACATTGTTGCTACATATTCCATCATCTCATTAACTGGCTTCCCTGCCAGTTCTCTGTCCCACTGAACCTCATTCAGGAAGTTCCTCATTCCTGTGTAGTCCCCTTTCCTGTAGTTTGGTTTCATTTGTCCTGGCCTTCCTGCTTCCCCCTCCACTTGTAGCTCTACTGTGTATTCGAAGCTCAAAACCACATGATCGCTGGCCCCAAGGGGTCTTTCATATGTGATGTCCTCAATATCTGCACTACTCAAGGTGAATACTAAGTCCAGTCTTGCTGGTACATCCTCTCCTCTCTCTCTTGTAGTGTCCCTTACGTGTTGGTACATGAAGTTTTCCAATACCACCTCCATCATCTTATCCCTCCATGTATCTTGGCCCCCATGTGGCTCCAAGTTCTCCCAGTCGATCTCCTTGTGTTAAAGTCACCCATGATCAGTAGCTTTGCCCTGCATGCATGAGCTCTTCTGGCCACTGCAGCCAGTGTGTCAACCATCGCTCTATTGCTCTCGTCATACTCTTGCCTTGGCCTCCTGCTGTTCTGTGGTGGGTTATACATCACTGCAATTATCACCTTGGGACCACCAGAGTGAAGCGTTCCCGCTATGTAATCACTTTCTTCTCCGCTGTCTCCTCTCTCCAGCTCATCAAAATTCCATCGGTGTTTGATCAGCAATGCCACTCCTCCACCCCCCCCTGTTCCTTCTGTCTTTTCTCAGGATCTGGTATCCAGCTGGAAAGATGGCATCTGTTATCATACCTGTAAGCTTGGTTTCTGTGATTGCTATGATATCTGGTGATGCCTCTTTGACTCTTTCGTGCCACTCCTCCCACTTGTTTGTTATTCCATCAGCGTTTGTGTACCATACCTTCAGTTTCCTTTCCAACACTGTGGTTTGGGGGGCCTGTGGGGGTGGGAGACCTGGTAGCATACTGTGGGATTCTATGGTTGGGGGTTGGGTGGAAGCTGTGGGTATGGATTGTATTGTGTGTTGGGATGGTGTGATAGGTTGTGGGGTTCTGAGGATAGTTGTGTGTGTGCTTGCCCTTGCTGCTCTGTTCTGCTCTGACTGACCTCTGCTGGTTCCATCCTTGTCTCCTTTCCTAGCTCCTTTCGCTTTTTTGTCCTCTCCCTCAGCTGCTGTCTCTCTGTTCGTGTTCTGTCTCTGTCTAGGAACACCTTCTTGTACTCTTCCGAGCTTTTCAACCGTGGTTTCTCTTGGAGGATCCTGTTCCGCACTGCTTCTGTCCTGAGAATCAGCTTGATCGGTCGGTTTCTCCCCTTCAAGTACCCCCTTATTCTCTGAAAATTTACAATCTCATCCATGTCTTCTCCCCTATTTCCGTGATGATTTTCTCAATCTCCTTTCTTTCTTCCTGCCGTCTTTCAGTGTGTGTCCTTTCCTCTCTCTCCCGAAGCCCATGTATAATCACTGATTTTGCCATTTCCTCCTCCCATTGCCTCTCCCTCTGTGACTCTGGTTCCTGTCTGTATGTGGTCATTTTCTCCCTTGATTTTTCCATTGGCTCTTGGTAGCATGGTTGTGCCTCAGCATTCAACCTATCTCCCTCTCCATCTGCACCCATCTGCTCTTCCCTTTCACTCCCTGGCCCTTCTTTGCAGGCTGATATGACCTTAGCATAATTCAAATCTCCTTCCTTCCTGTTCAGCCTCTCAGCTTCGTATGGTATGTCTTCTCTGGTTACTACCCCTGAGACTTGCTTCAGCCTGTTTACCTCAAATTCTAGAACCTTTACCCTGGCTACTGCAGTTTCGACTTGTGCCTCCCAATTCTTCGTCTCTTTCTCCAACCTCTTTTCCCATTTCACAGAGAGCTCTTTCTCCATTTTTTTCAGAAAGCTCTCCTAATTTTCTCTCCCATTCTTGCTCTATCCTTTTCCATTGTTCCTCCATCCATTCCTCCCTACCAGTACCATTGTCATCTGATCCCTGATTCCTGCGAGTCCCAACCTTTTTTTTTTTTTAGTGAAAGAGAGAGAGAAAGAAAAAAAAGAAAAAGGGGGAGAGAGTGAGAGAGAGGGAGAGAGAGAAGGGGAGCCTAGAAGGAGGGGAAAAGAAGGGTAAAAAGGGGGAGAAAGTGAGAGAGAGGGAAAAGGTAAGAGAGAGGGGTGGAGTGACAAGGGAGGAGAGAGAGAGAGAGAGAAAAGAAGAGGGAGAGGGAGAGAGAGAGAGGAAGAGAGAGAAAGTGAGAGGAAGAGAGAGAGGAAGAGAGAGAGGATGAGAGAAAGGGAGAGATAGATAGATAGATAGATAGATAGAGAGAGAGAGAGAGAGAGAGAGAGAGAGAGAGAGAGAGAGAGAGAGAGAGAGAGAGAGAGAGAGAGAGGAGGGAGAGAGATGGGGGGGAACGGAAGGGTTATAGTGTCACTTCACAGGAAGGTGTGAAATCCTGTATATATGTGTGTTTGTGTTTGTGTGTGTGTGTGTGTGTGTGTGTGTGTGTGTGTGTGTGGGTGTGTGTGTGTGTGTGTGTGTGTGTGTGTGTGTGTGTGTGTGTGTGTGCTACAGCTATTCAATTGCCTAACAGCAGAGTTGTTCTCACCAAGTGTGTGTGGATATGTTTATGTAAATAGTCCTTATTTCCCACGTATGTACTACATATGTATTGTATATGTACCCAATCTCTTGGTTCCCACTGTACTCTTATGCCTTTAAAATTACGTTCAAAAATAAATACACTAGGCTTCGCCTACATGCCGCTACCTCTAAATTCTATTACATACTAGTAAATGCTGCTTATTCTAATTCTGATAGCTCGAGGAGAGTGACCCCCAATTCCAGCTAGAGACAGGTACTATTGACCCCATGCAACTCAAACTAGGTGAATATTACTTGCGGCTGGCAGTGGAGTAACGTTGCTGGTCTGTCCTGTCTCCCAGAAGTTGAAGAAGTTTGATGCTTCTCGGTAATTTTTCCACTAACTTCCTGTATGCACTATAGTCTCTACCTCTTCTATTTTTTTCACTCACTCACTGTATTTACTGACACATCTATACATATCTCTTATCTCCCTGGTCTTGAGTCTCACTTATTCTTCAAATACCCCACTGCGTTATTATGGCAACACTATTTAGGCCTGACACAACCGTTCATCCTGCCAGATGACTGTGAAACAAAAAACCTGTAACTGTTTTGCATGATGGTAGGATTGCTGGTTTCTTTTTCTGTCTCATAAACACGCTAGATAACAGGGATATCTTGCTACTCCTACTTACACTTTGGTCACACTTCACAGACACGCACATGCATATATATATACATACATCAGTTATGGAAGGAGAAAAGAGAATATGAATGTGTAAATTCAAGAATTATGTGGATTAAAGTAAAGGTTGGATGCGAGAAGTGGGTCATAATAAGCGTGTATGCACCTGGAGAAGAGAGGAATGCAGAGGAGAGAGAGAGATTTTGGGAGATGTTAAGTGAATGTATAGGAGCCTTTGAACCAAGTGAGAGAGTAATTGTGGTAGGGGACCTGAATGCTAAAGTAGGAGAAACTTTTAGAGAGGGTGTGGTAGGTAAGTTTGGGGTGCCAGGTGTAAATGATAATGGGAGCCCTTTGATTGAACTTTGTATAGAAAGGGGTTTAGTTATAGGTAATACATATTTTAAGAAAAAGAGGATAAATAAGTATACAAGATATGATGTAGGGCGAAATGACAGTAGTTTGTTGGATTATGTATTGGTAGATAAAAGACTGTTGAGTAGACTTCAGGATGTACATGTTTATAGAGGGGCCACAGATATATCAGATCACTTTCTAGTTGTAGCTACACTGAGAGTAAAAGGTAGATGGGATACAAGGAGAATAGAAGCATCAGGGAAGAGAGAGGTGAAGGTTTATAAACTAAAAGAGGAGGCAGTTAGGGTAAGATATAAACAGCTATTGGAGGATAGATGGGCTAATGAGAGCATAGGCAATGGGGTCGAAGAGGTATGGGGTAGGTTTAAAAATGTAGTGTTAGAGTGTTCAGCAGAAGTTTGTGGTTACAGGAAAGTGGGTGCAGGAGGGAAGAGGAGCGATTGGTGGAATGATGATGTAAAGAGAGTAGTAAGGGAGAAAAAGTTAGCATATGAGAAGTTTTTGCAAAGTAGAAGTGATGCAAGGAGGGAAGTGTATATGGAGAAAAAGAGAGAGGTTAAGAGAGTGGTGAAGCAATGTAAAAAGAGAGCAAATGAGAGAGTGGGTGAGATGTTATCAACAAATTTTGTTGAAAATAAGAAAAAGTTTTGGAGTGAGATTAACAAGTTAAGAAAGCCTAGAGAACAAATGGATTTGTCAGTTAAAAATAGGAGAGGAGAGTTATTAAATGGAGAGTTAGAGGTATTGGGAAGATGGAGGGAATATTTTAAGGAATTGTTAAATGTTGATGAAGAGAGGGAAGCTGTGATTTCGTGTATAGGGCAAGGAGGAATAACATCTTGTAGGAGTGAGGAAGAGCCAGTTGTGAGTGTGGGGGAAGTTCGTGAGGCAGTAGGTAAAATGAAAGGGGGTAAGGCAGCTGGGATTGATGGGATAAAGATAGAAATGTTAAAAGCAGGTGGGGATATAGTTTTGGAGTGGTTGGTGCAATTATTTAATAAATGTATGGAAGAGGGTAAGGTACCTAGGGATTGGCAGAGAGCATGCATAGTTCCTTTGTATAAAGGCAAAGGGGATAAAAGAAAGTGCAAAAATTATAGGGGGATAAGTCTGTTGAATATACCTGGTAAAGTGTATGGTAGAGTTATAATTGAAAGAATTAAGAGTAAGACGGAAAATAGGATAGCAGATGAACAAGGAGGCTTTAGGAAAGGTAGGGGGTGTGTGGACCAGGTGTTTACAGTGAAACATATAAGTGAACAGTATTTAGATAAGGCTAAAGAGGTCTTTGTGGCATTTATGGATTTGGAAAAGGCGTATGACAGGGAGGATAGGGGGGCAATGTGGCAGATGTTGCAAGTGTATGGTGTAGGAGGTAGGTTACTGAAAGCAGTGAAGAGTTTTTACGAGGATAGTGAGGCTCAAGTTAGAGTATGTAGGAAAGAGGGAAATTTTTTCCCAGTAAAAGTAGGCCTTAGACAAGGATGTGTGATGTCACCGTGGTTGTTTAATATATTTATAGATGGGGTTGTAAGAGAAGTAAATGCGAGGGTCTTGGCAAGAGGCGTGGAGTTAAAAGATAATCACACACAAAGTGGGAGTTGTCACAGCTGCTCTTTGCTGATGACACTGTGCTCTTGGGAGATTCTGAAGAGAAGTTGCAGAGATTGGTGGATGAATTTGGTAGGGTGTGCAAAAGAAGAAAATTAAAGGTGAATACAGGAAAGAGTAAGGTTATGAGGATAACAAAAAGATTAGGTGATGAAAGATTGAATATCAGATTGGAGGGAGAGAGTATGGAGGAGGTGAACGTATTCAGATATGTATTTGGGAGTGGACGTGTCAGCAGATGGGTCTATGAAAGATGAGGTGAATCATAGAATTGATGAGGGAAAAAGAGTGAGTGGTGCACTTAGGAGTCTGTGGAGACAAAGAACTTTGTCCTTGGAGGCAAAGAGGGGAATGTATGAGAGTATAGTTTTACCAACGCTCTTATATGGGTGTGAAGCATGGGTGATGAATGTTGCAGCGAGGAGAAGGTTGGAGGCAGTGGAGATGTCATGTCTGAGGGCAATGTGTGGTGTGAATATAATGCAGAGAATTCGTAGTTTGGAAGTTAGGAGGAGGTGCGGGATTACCAAAACTGTTGTCCACAGGGCTGAGGAAGGGTTGTTGAGGTGGTTCGGACATGTAGAGAGAATGGAGCGAAACAGAATGACTTCAAGAGTGTATCAGTCTGTAGTTGAAGGAAGGCGGGGTAGGGGTCGGCCTAGGAAAGGTTGGAGGGAGGGGGTAAAGGAGGTTTTGTGTGCGAGGGGCTTGGACTTCCAGCAGGCATGCGTGAGCGTGTTTGATAGGAGTGAATGGAGACAAATGGTTTTTAATACTTGACGTGCTGTTGGAGTGTGAGCAAAGTAACATTTATGAAGGGGTTCAGGGAAACCGGCAGGCCGGACTTGAGTCCTGGAGATGGGAAGTACAGTGCCTGCACTCTGAAGGAGGCGTGTTAATGTTGCAGTTTAAAAACTGTAGTGTAAAGCACCCTTCTGGCAAGACAGTGATGGAGTGAATGATGGTGAAAGTTTTTCTTTTTCGGGCCACCCTGCCTTGGTGGGAATCGGCCAGTTTGATAATAAAATAAAATAACAACCGTTCACCCTTCCAACGGCCCCCAATAACACTCAGCCACTAATTTCCTTCGTTTTCTTTGCTGTGATTACTTATATTTCCTTTTTTCGGGGCTTAAGTGATTATATGCACTCTTATGCGTGCACACACCTATATCCCACACTCTATTCCTTACGGCACAGTCAGAAATTACCACTAAAACACGAGCTCAAACCGCGTGACTCCTCCACGAGTGTGTGTGTGTGTGTGTGTGTGTGTGTGTGTGTGTGTGTGTGTGTGTGTGTGTGTGTATGTGTGTGTATGTGTGTGTATATGTGTGTATATGTGTGTGTGTGTGTGTGTGTGTGTGTGTGTGTGTGTGTGTGTGTGTGTGTGTGTGTGTGCATGTGTATATGTGTGTGTGTGTGTGTGCATGTGTATATGTGTGTGTGTGTGTGTCGTTACCTTTACCCCCCTTCCCCCTTTTGTCCACTCAGTGGGAGTTAACAAGGGATCCTCCTGAAAGGTGACTGTCACTTGACTTTCTGCTCTCATCAAGTCTGTATGTAGTTCCACTCTTGGTTATTTGTAATATTGTGTTGACTTTTCAGTTAATCTAATTTAAACAAGAGTTCCATTTTTGTTTGTTTATTTCGTTGGCGTTTTAGTTTGTTTTAGCCGGACCTGATTTGACTTACGTATTTTAACGTCCTCGCAATTTCTTTTAAAGGCCTTATGACTATCATGTGAGTGACTACTTGTCCGGATTGTAACAATTTTGTTTTTTTCTAGCTTAGCTTGTCGGATTGGGTCACCCTACACAGGCGAAACATGGCTGGCAGCAGGATCTACACATAAATCCAAAATGTTATATCTCACCATCTTACCTGAGAGAACTCTGCAGTTCCTCTACATCTTTGGCTGATCAGCGGGTTTTCTTCCACGTCCTGCAGCCTAACTCCAGATGTTACATTGGCGTCTCAGACGGAATTTCAGCGAAGTCACGTCCACCAGCAAATTTCCATCTGTTTCGCCACCTGCTGCTTGGCGAATAGTGGCGTCCGTACTGTCTTGGGTTGAACTTCACAATAGTCACGTCCGCCGTGACCACATAGTATATTACCATCGGCTTCTCGCTCCGTACCGGAGCTACGTGCCAACAACATCGGCAAATTGGAATAACACTTATCCGATATATGTATATATTGGATTTCCTTCACTGGAGTTATTCATATATTTAATTTTTCAATTAATTTCTTCAAGATAGGAATAGTTAATATTTAACTGTATTATATTTTCTGAGTTTTGCGTTTTAAGATTGCTTATCTTTTTCCATTCATATCTATAATTCTTCATGAGGAGGAAGCTGTCCTTTCAAAAATTCTCTGAGGGTCTCGGAGGGCAGTTACACCTTCACAACAGGAAATACCAGGACAGGGTAAGAAACATACCAAGGTAGGGAACACCGCAGTAATAACATATGGCAGGAAATACCACGACAGGGAACACCAGGACCCGTATTTGAGTATGCAGCACTAATATGGCACCCACACCTGATTAAGTGCAGAGGTTTGCAACAAAAGTAGTCCCAGAACTACGGACTATGTTCTATAAGAAGAGTTTAAGGGAACTTAACGTGATAACACAGCAGGACATGAGGACTAGGGTGAATATGATAACGATAAACTAAATGAGAGGAATTGCCAAGGTGAACGGAGACAGAATGTTCCAGAAATAAGAAATACGAACACAACGGCAGAGCTGTAAGATGAAAACTCAAATGAGTCATAGGGATGTTAGGAAGTATTTTATCAGCCTTAGAGTTGTAGGAAGTGGGACAATCTGCAGTGAAGTGGTAGGCGCGATCCATACATTAAAGAAATACACTTGCGGAATAAAGTGCCTTTACTCTCTACTGGGCATAAATGACATCTGGCAACAGACATACTAAACACGAGTAAATACCATTTTCACGAATGAATTATCGTATCTTGTAACGACAATGGTAACTAAATGACAGAATTAAATGCAGGTACTTTCTTTGTATCTATATAAGTCACTGCTCATATGGACAGTTCATGATTAAAGTGAACACTAACATGCTATGCATATACTGTTGGAAGATATATATAATATTCATTGATCCTTGATTAGGACCGCCAGTTAAGTGCTAAAAATTCGACTTTTTCTGAAAATTAAGTCTCAGATCGATTAAATTCTTGTCTAGACTTCTAAGTCCTTTATTTAAATAGCCATTTCCACTTCAAAGGGAACTCCTTGGCGCGGTGAAGAGGCTATTGGTCTGAGGAATTAGACCTTTGATTTTCCTCAGACCGAACCTAATTACCCCCGATTCCCCCTTTCCTCCTCTCCCCGTCCCACCACTGTCCTAGACCTGAGAAGGTGGTTCCTTAAGGAGGTAGTCTTTGTGACGGGTTTCAGACAGCCCTCCCTTTTGTTCGCTGAGGTGCCTTGGTAGACGTGGGGATGCTATCCTAAATAGCTGATTTACTGGCTTCTGATGACACTATTTCGACTGCCTCTCATTCTACTCGGAAATACTTGACAATCCTTTACATACTACGCATCACAGAACACAATGGACGAAGTTTTCCACTCTACAAGAGACATCTTTAGAATATATATCTAATAGTATCAGCAAGGCGCTCCTATGCCATGTTGGTCGTAGCATTGTGCGGTGCACGTCACAATACAGAAAACTAACCTAGCTCATGATCCTCCTCTCCTTACAACCATATATGCCATTTCTGTAACAATTGAGAAACATCATTCTCTCAGTACCATATACCATTTTCAACGAAATTTCCAGATATGTGGCAATGACAGTCTGGAGAAGCTTGAGCTCCAAGACCTCCCAATCTTTAAAGTAGGCACATATGTATTGCCTGTCCACGGGCGAAGACGCTACCCCTGCAATGTAGCTCGCATAATTTTTGACTGCCGTTAGCTTCCATCATCGGTTTACGTTGCGGGACACCGTTTATAAGTCCGACAGGTGACCCCTACACCACAACAGTGTAGAAGTTGCTTTCGTTTTGGCCATCCGGCGAAATACTGCAGGTCCATGGCTGAATACCCAGTTTCAAGTGCTGATGACCATACCTATACATCTTGTGGCTTACCTCCCTCCTGCCTTAATTGTCATGAAGCTCATCCATCTTATTCTCATCGTTGCCAGGTTTACTTGAATAAATGTGAGATCCACTGTCTCAAAGAGACAGAAGGCTTTACTTATGCCATGGCAGTCTCTCATTGCACCCCCAGGGGAGACTTCCCCGTATTTGTTATTCTCGAGTTATTAAGAGACTCCCAACCTCTGGGGTCCCAATTCCCACGGTCTCCACTGCGGTCGCACCTTCCACAGTTACCTATGCATCTAACTCTTTTGCAGTCCTGGACTCCGAGGTCCCTGCCTCGATACCTCCTACTGTTTTCCAATCTTCATCTCGCACACAAGCTTCTATATCTACAAGACCTCACACAACAGCTACCTCCCCTCACACCTCTACTTCTTCAAGGTCCAACAAATCCCCTTTACCTCTTCCTCGCTCTGTTGCGAATGTGGAGGTCCATCCTCCCCCTCATACAGTTTCTTCCTCTCCAGTCCCATCCTAAGTTTCTTCCTCTCCTGTCCCCTTCCAAGCCCCTCAAGTTACCTCTAACCTCTCGTCCCCCCTAGGTTGGTAAATTCTGTCAGCCAACCAATCTTTCTTCACCCTCCCCCTTCTATCTCCAATATCGTCCCACATATGTCCGAAGTTATGTCCGACTATACTGCTGAGACTAAAGCATTGATGGACACCGATCCACCTCCTGTCGCTCCTCTTCACTCTTCTCCATTAACACAACTCCTTTCTTCGCATCGTTCCAACCCTTCACTGCTTGTTCGTTTTCCGTTTTCCAATGCCTCCACATGTGAACTTTTCTAACCCTTCTAGACTGCAGATACCTCTACCTTCTGATTTCTTGTATTTTTCTCTTCACAAATCATGGCTTGTTTACAGTGAAATATCCGAGGCCTCAGAGGTAACCGGGGTGAGCTTCAGGTGTTGCTCTTCCAGTATTCCCTTGTTTGTGTTTGCTTACAAGAACCCAAATTATGCTCTGCTGTTATCCATCCCATCTCATACTATGTTTTATTATATTCATTGAATTCTTTTCCCGATGGAATCTTAGATGAAAGTACACTTCTTATGCACACTGGCATTACATACCATCAGCTCTTTGTTCATACTTTGCTGCATTACACTGCAGCCCGCATCCACTTGAATAAGTGTTATACAATTTGTTCGTTGTATCTCTCTCCCTCAAGGGACATTATCTGTCCCAGATGTTGTATTTCTGGTTTCTTCCTTACTGCCACCCCTTCTATTACTTGGCAATTTTAATGTTGACCATTTCCTCTGGGGAAGGGGGGTCTCACTGTGACTCTCACGGATGGCAATTTGACCTATACTCGTATCACATTGCTTTTAGTGAGGATCTTTCTTCATAATCCACTGATGAGCTGTTACACCTCTTCTCGACCTCAGTTTGAACTGTAGCTCCACATTCTATACCCCAAACCTCAGGCAGGCATTCTCAGAGGTGCATGCCTGGGTGGTCTCCTGCTTGTGCTCAGGCAGTATAAATGCGATGCATAGGGCAGATATCGGTACAACAGAGCCCCAGAGCGACTTCTTGATTTTAAGAAGAGAGTGGTCACCTTCCATTTCATCCATGAAGCTAAATGCACTTGCTGGCTTCCTCTATGAGTACAGTCTGAAAAAAAGTACGAAAACTGAGTGGCAAATACTCTTCCAACCTGGCCTCTTCAAGGGGGGCTCCTTGGAGTGGTGAAGAGGCTCTTGAATAACAAAAAGGCACAGTACTGTGACTGGAACAATACACAGAAAACTAGCACATAGGAGAAAGGAGCTTACGATGACATTTCGGTCCGACTTTGTAAATGGTTCAAGTCGAACTAGCTCTTTGTATGAGGAATTAGACCTATTGGTCTCCTTCCTCAGAGTGAACCTAAATACCCCCCTGTCCCCTCCCCTATCCTATTCTCCCCATCCCCCCTTATCCCTTTCCTAACCACCTCCCAATCCTCCCTTTTCCCTGTTCTGCTTTTAGCCTCTGGGGTCCTTCCCTGTGGCATTACGGTTTCTAGGTAGGGGGAAGTGTGCCGAGGTTCGTCCCACTAAGTGGGGTTCCTCGAGAGTGGTGTAGTTTCCCGTGGAATCTGGATCATCTAGAGGTGTTCTGCTCCCTTCACAGATTTCCAGGAGGTGGGGAGGTGTCCTGCAGGTGACAAGTGCATCTCCAGAGGTTGCCTGTCGGTAGTGGGAGGTGGCAGCCGAGGAAGGTATGCTTTGTGGTGGGTATCCAATGCCCTCTCATTTGTCTGCCAAGGTGGCTCGGTAGATGTGAGGTTGCTATCCCAGAGTGCTGGTTTACTGGCGTGAAGGGCAGGTATAGCACAGGTTCGATGCTGCTGGCAGTTTCGAGGTCCTCTTGGATGAGAGGAGGAACTTACGGCCCTTTCATGCCTTCTAGTAACTGTCCCTCCGATGTCCCTCTTCCTTTTCTTTCTTTCCTTCTTTCTTATCTTCCTTAAAATAATAATAGGAAAGAAGTACCGCCATCATGGAGTCTTCATTCCATGACCCCTCCCCCCTCCTCCTCCTAGGCTCCTTTTTGTTACTGTGCCCTGTTCTTACCCGGTTTCGTTATTGGATCATTCTCCAGACTTTTTCCATACCCATGTACCTCATGCTGATGACGCTTTGTCACTTAATCCAGGTGCCAAGGCTCCTCCCATTTCTTCTACTGCCTCTGCCCCTTACATCCGACTTCCCCAAATATGGTGCGACGGTCTTCAGATCGCCCACCTGCCGCAGGTTGGGCCGTCTGACTCGCCTAAACATTTTAGACCATTTGCTGACGACATTCCTTCGATTCCTGCTCATTCCACCCAGAAACGACGTATATGATATCCACTTCTTTTACGCACCATGCTTACAGGTACACAGTGGACCAAATTCTTTTCCTTGCAACCGACGTCTCCAACTGATTATATTTCAGACCACAATATCGGTAAAGCTCTTTTACGACACGTTGGCGAAATATATTCTTTCACGCTCTACAGAGTGGTGCGTGCATTGCTACTGTTCAGAATGCAGGCCAAGCTAATCTTTTTCATCTTACCTCCATTGATAAAGTACCTAACATATTTCACAAGCATGCTACTCTCAATTCTTGCAGTGGTATGTTGGTCTTACCACGTACCACTGTAGTGTGATTTTCTATCTTGCGGTGACAATATTTAGAGCAATTAGCTCTTCAGAACCTTCCGATTCTCATAGTGGATACATGTGTCCTGCCCACTCACAGGCAGAGGCACTTTACCAGTAACATCGTCGGTTTAACCTTTGGCTGTCATGAACTCCCGGCCTCCGTTTATATGGTGGAACATCGCCAAGAGGTCCATAAAGTGGTCCCTACACCCTAAAAGAGTTCCTCTGTATTTTCTAAATTATTAACAAGGGTTTCCTTGTTTACCAGAACCAAGTCAAGCAGGTTATTTCCCCTTGTAGGTTCTCTCACAAGCTGCTTCAAAAAACAATCCTGAACTTCTAAAAAAATCGTTAAATTCTAAATTCCCAGTCAAAAAAATCCAATCAATCTCCTAGAATTACTATGTTATCATGCCTTGTGGCCTTAACAATTTCCTCCCAAAGCAGTCTCTCTTGGTCCCTATCTAAGTTTGGGGGACAGTATATCACGCCTAAAATCAATTTTTCATACACCTCTTAAATTTCTATTGAGACAGATTCTGTATGTGTTATTTCAGACTTTATACCTGTTTTTATGCAACAATTTAAACGATCTCGGACATACAGTGCCACCCCACCCCCCTTACCGATACGTTTATCTACTTGGAACAATTTAAAACCCTGAATGTGACATTCAGCAGGCATGTGACGATTTTTCATATTAAACCACGTCTCAGTTATGGCAAAAACATCAATGTTACCTTCACTTGCAACTAAACTCAATTCGTCCATCTTATTTCTTGCACTACGTGTATTAGTATAAAATATGTTTAAAAAACCTTGCTTCTCTTTTCTCTTCCTGTTGATTTCTGTTCCTCCACTATACCTGTTACTGTCCTTGTCACCTAGTGCCACTGGGTTTCCAATATTCACCAATAACTCTATCTCATTCTGCCTATTACTGGTTTCCCTAAAATTCACACTATCGCTACACTGAGAATTCATTGATTTTCCACAAAAACCCATACTACTGTCTATTTCTACTTTAAAGACCTAAGAGCTCCCCCCACTGCATTGGCCAGTGCTCCCACCCCAAACCTAGATACGTGAACCCCATCCCTGGCATACATGTCATTTCTACCTTAGAAGAGGTCCCAGTTGTCTATGTATGTTACTGAATTTCCCTTACAGTGTTTGTCCAGC